>NC_061118.1:171014058-171026897 GCF_002878395.1 Capsicum annuum
CAAATCCCCATGAAATTATGAGTTGGTCAAAACCGTACTGTTGCTACAATTTTTGAGTCCATATTCAAGAAAAGTGTAGATATTATTTTATTACGAGAAGAGTAGATGCTAGTTAGTTCTGAACAATAAAACATGATAGTAGAGCAAAAAAATTCTATTGCAATGGATTCATTACATCAATGTATGAAATAGAATGGAACATAGAAGTAAAAAGTTTCATTACTTCAATTTCTTTTGAAGTAGAAAAATGTGTCCTTAGTCTACCTAGTGCTTCTGCTAACTCTGGAACTGTACACAGTGGCGATCCTGGCTTACTACAACTATACAAAATTGTGTAAAAAAAATAAAATATGAGGACTAGTATCCTTCTCACTTCCTCAGTCGAGATGTGAGATCAATGAACAAATCCTCACTGCATGGAATAGTCACACCACCCATTGGATGTTCAAAGCCGAATTCTTCCTCAGCTTGACTTAGCAAGTCTTGAAATAAAGGTTCACTCAAGAATGATATGGGGACTACAAATCTCTTTTTCTCCATCTCCCCAACATACACAGCAAAATGGCCCTTGGGAACATCTCTAGTTGCTGAAGACTTCTTGATCATACGAAGAATAGCCATGATCTTTTAGTTTTAGTATAGATGTGAATAGGAAAAGAATTATTTAGAAACTCAAAAGTAGATAAAGATTTGAATAATTTGAAGTTTGCTGAGAGCTGTGGTGGTAGATACCGCTTTTGATATGTTTATATAGGCAATGGCAACTCATACTGATGTTGTTGAATAGAAATTTGTGGGCACCAGCAGAAGACGATGTCACTGTCACATGTTCTTGCCTTGCAAGTATTCAAAACTATATGCTATTAGTTCACGAACAATAGGCCCTACCTTATCATAGAGTTTTTACTACGCGATGAGAATTCATAAAATCTCCTGATTTGTAGTGAAGAGCCATTTGGATTAGGGATCAGTTAAAGACTGATATGTCTGTAATCACATGGTAATGCCTTCCAACTAGTTGACATGATTAATTGCTTCAGCTCATATATGTTCAAGTTCAGTAGGGAACAAAGGATCTCTCAGAATCAAATCCATAAATATTGCTGGTGGATATGATGATTTTTAGTAATAAAACATACCCCAGATGCAAACTCTGTGTCCACGTATATAAAAACTACAAGAGAAAAAAGGCAATAATATAAAAGATTTCACTGGTGTAGATGTTATTTATCAATGGTGTATTTCGGGTACAAGAATCTGTATTTAGGCACAATAACTTCAACACTAGTTCAAGTTTAAAACAAGAATACTATGAAGTACAAAAACACCCTCAACACAAGATCAAAGTGATCTTTCTAAGAAGTGTGTTTTATTTTTTCTGAAATTAAGATGAAACAGAAATATAAAGCCATGTCCCCCGACTTCATGGAGTGTCCTTAAGGAATAATTCCCTTCACTGTACCCGAGGTTTTGAAATCTTCCTCCCAAGATAAAATGACTTTCAATCCAACTATAGTGGTACCTCAAATAATTGGATTCGTCGAACTCACTCAACGATTTGATTGATCACAAAGAATGTTTTGAAGACGAGAAGAGTTTTTATTTCAAAAAATTTCTCATTCATTTCTAAACCTGTGGATGAAAGCAAGTTTATATAGCCATCAAATGCCTCTTCTGAAAGGTAGCAATGGTTCACTTAAAAGGTGTATCCTTTGGAAGAGTCATGTCTATTCATTCGAAACATTGTATCTTTTTCTGAACAGACACAACTATCTGAACAGTCACACCTTTTCCAAAACAATTTGTCTTTTGCTCAAAGGTTGTGTCTCTCCATTTTCCATTCACACCAATTAAACCCAACAATTCCCCACATGAATAGGGGGAATGACTATTCTTTGTAAAACTTTACGGACAAGTATGTGATCATCAAGCAAAGACTGATTGCATCCGGATAAGTGGGTTTCCCTTTGAACTTTCCGTAGTGAACATGCATCGGATGCACTCGGTCAATTGGTAGATTTAATATCTTTAAACCGTCGAGCTTTAATGTACACCTAGACAACACATGTCATACAACCAGCCTTTTACCATTTGTGGTTCTCACGGTTTTGTTCTTTTCAGCCATGAACACGTCCCGGTTTCATGAGAGCTTAGGGAATATGCCTTTACTAACATTCTCCTTGAAGCAGCTTCCACTTTGCCCTCACATAGGTGATTTCTAAACGTTCAATCCTATAGATTAAACTATTAGGTCAAATCTGCCAAATTTAGATAATCATTAAAAGACTTTTCACTTTAAGTTTTATCCTTGTTTACTAAACATTGTCTACATCATGAGAATGGGTTGAGTAATTGACAATGTTAAACCTGTCAGACACAACTTTGTTTAATCTCCTTGAACCTAACTCTTGGGATCTCCAGTCTGCTAGGTAGAGTTACCGCCATACTGACTTGTCCTAGGCCTTAAACCCATTTCCTTGGATGTCCTTTCTACTCCTTCTCTAGATAGACCTTTTGTAAGTGGATCCGACACATTATCCTTTGACTTAACATAGTCAACAGTAATTATTTCACTAGAGAGAAGTTCTCTAACGGTATTATGTCTCCGTCTTATGTGATGAGATTTATCGTTGTACATCATGCTCCCTGTCCTACCTATTGCCGCTTGGCTATCACAGTGTTTACATACTGGTGCCACTGGTTTGGGCCAATAAGGAATATCTTTCAAGAAATTCCGGAGTCATTCTATTTCTTCACAGGCTTTATCCAATGCGATAAATTCAGATTTCATTGTAGAGCGAGCAATACAAGTATGTTTGGATGATTTCTAAGAGACTGCTCCTCCACCGATAGTAAATACATATCCACTTGTGGATTTTACTTTGTTTGATCCGGTGATCCAATTTGCATCACTATATCCTTCAAGTACCACAGGATATTTAATATAATGCAAGGCATAGTCTTGAGTGTATTTTAGATACCCCAAAACTCTTTTCATTGCCATCCAATGAGTTTTGTTGGGATTACTTGTGTACCGACTCAACTTACTAATAACGCATGCTATGTCTGGTCGTGTACAATTCATTATATACATTAAACATCCCAATAATATTGCGTACTCCAATTATGAGTCACTTTCACCTTTATTCTTTCGAAGTGCAAAGCTCACATCTAATGGAGTCTTGGCAATACCGAATTCCATATACTTAAATTTGTCAAGTACATTTTTGATATAATGAGACTGTGACAATGCCAACCCTTTTGGAGTTCTATGAATTCTTATACCTAAGATCACATCCGCAACTCCAAGGTCTTTAATACCAAACTTGATCTCGAACATTCGTTTCATTGCATTTATGTCAGAAATGTCTCTACTGATGATCAACATATCATCCACATATAAACAAACAATGACTTGTTGATTCAGAGTGTCTTTAATGTAAATACATTTATCACATTCATTTATCTTGAACTCGTTTGCCAACATAGTTTGGTTAAACTTCGCATGCCATTGTTTAGGTGCTTGCTTTAGTCCATACAACGGCTTAATAAGTTTACAAACCTTATTCTCCTTTCCTGGAACCACAAAACCTTCAGGCTGTTCCATGTAAATTTCTTGCTCCAATTCTCCATTTAGGAATGCGGTTGTCACATCTATTTGATGAATTTCAAGATTATATACCGCCGCCAAAGAAATTAACATTCGAATCGATGTTATCCTTGTTACTAGCGAGTATGTATCAAAGTAATCAAGACCTTCTTTTTGTTTGAAGCCTTTTACTACAAGTCTTGCCTTGTATTTGTCAATAGTACCATCCACTTTCATTTTCCTTTTGAAGATCCATTTAGAACCTAAAGGTTATTTCCTGGAGGAAGATCAACCAATTCCCACGTATGGTTGGTTAAGATTGAATCAATCTTACTATTGACTGTCTCTTTTTAAAAGGATGAGTTTGACGACGACATCGCTTTTTTAAATGTTTGAGGCTCATTTCCTAAGAGAAATATTACAAAATCTGATCAAAATGTAGTAGAAGTTCTTTGATGTGTACTACGTCTTGGATCCTCTTCATTATGTATATTCTCACTTGGTTCATCTCGAGGTCGTTTAGACCCTCCACTAGACTATTCATGTCTAGTTTTATACGGGTAAATATTTTCAAAGAATTCAGCATTATCTGATTCAATTATCGTATTTTCATTTATATCCGGATGTTTGGATTTATGAACCAAAAATCGACACGCTTCACTGCTTTTAGCATATTCTAGGAACACGCAGTCCACAGTCTTGGGTCCTATCTTAACTCTCTTAGGCATAGAAACTGGGACCTTTGCTAGACACCCCCACACTTTGAAATATTTCAAGTTGGATTTTCTTTCTTTCTATTTTTCATAAGGAATTGATTGTGTCTTACTATGGGGAACTCTATTGAGTATACGATTGGCTGTAAGGATAGCCTCCTCCCACAAGTTTTACGATAAACCAAAACTTATAAGCAAGGCATTCATCGTTTCCTTCAAAGTTCGGTTTTTCCTTTCCGCAATTTCGTTAGATTGAGGTGAATACGGGGCCTTAGTTTGATGGACAATTTCATTTTCTACACATATTTCGGTGAAAGGAGATTCATATTCTCCGCCCCTATCACTTCTTATCATTTTTATCTTTTTCTCTAACTAATTTTCTACTTCAGTTTTGTTTTGCCTAAACGTATCTATTACTTCATCCTTACTATTTAGCAAGTAGACATAACAATATCTATTGCAATCGTCAATAAAAGTTATGAAATACTTTTTCTCACCATGTGATGGTGTTGACTTCATATCAATAATGTCAGTGTGTACTAAGTCTAAAGGATTGAAATTCCTTTCAACGGACTTATAATGATGCTTTGCATACTTTGATTTCACACACGTTTGATACTTTGATTTATTGCACTCAAAGTTTGGCAAAACCTCTAAGTTAATCAGTTTTCGTAATGTTTTGTAATTAACATGGCCTAAACGTTCATGCCACAAATTATAAGACTCAAGCAAGTAAGAAGAATTTGAACTTTTATTGATTTCAACATTCATTACATTTATCTTCTAAAGGTCGGTGAGATAGCCTTTTCCTACATACACTTCTCCTTTGCTAATTACAATTTTTCAAGAAACGGTTACTCATTTGAATCCGTTCTTGTCTAGAAGTGAAATAAAAATCAAGTTCCTACATAACTTCGGAATGTACAAGACATTGTTAAGTGTCAAAACCTTTCCTGAAGTCATTTTTAAGCCCACTTTTCCTGTTCCTTCTACCTTAGCCGTAGCGGAATTAGCCATATAGATCATTTCTTCTACTTGAGATGGAGCGATAACGAAAATAACTCTTTGTTGGCACACACAGGGCGGGTGGAAACAGAATTCATCCACCATACGTGAGGATTCCCCACCAAGTTGCATTCTCAGAACATAGCACCCAGATCATCACATTCTTTGTTGGACTCAACCATATTAGCTTGGTCCTTTTTCTTGCCTTTCTTAGGGGCACGATAATCCATGGAATTATGGTCAATTTTGCCACAGTTGAAGCACTTTCTCTTGAATTTCTTCTTTATTTGATTGCTTCCTTGTTCAACTTTCTTCCTTTTCTTAGAATTATTTTGGTCTTCTTCTACAATATGTGCTCCATTAATTGTAGAATTCCCTTTTGACCTTCTCTCGACAGCCTTATTATCCTCTTCAATATGCAGTTGGACAATAAGATCTTCGACAGTCATCTCCTTGCATTTGTGCTTCAAGTAATTTTTGAAGTCTTTCCACATAGGTGGTAGCTTCTCAATGATCGTTGTACTTGAAATGCGTCATTCACAATCAAACCTATAAAACAGTTTATGTGAGTACTAAGAACATTTTCAATTTGTTCAACTAAGGTATTTTTCAAAGATATACCTTCTACTAAGAAATCATGGATGATTACTTGCAATTCCTGAACTTGAGAGACAATCGATTTGCTATCTATCATTTTAAAGTTCAGAAATCTTGCAATAAAGAATTTCTTAATTCCCGCATCCTCTGTCTTATATTTTCATTCTAGTGCCCCCCACAATTCCTTTGATGTCTTAGTTTCAGTGTAAACATTGTAGAGGTTGTCTTGGAGACCACTCAAGATATAATTCCTGCAAAGGAAGTCTGAGTGCTTCCAAGCCTCTACAAACACGAAATGCTCTTTGTCTGAGGTTCCCTCGGGCACCTCAGGAGAATCTTCACTAGTGAACCTTTGAAGGAATAGAGTGGTGAGGTAAAAGAACATCTTTTGCTGTCATTGCTTAAAGTCAATGCCCGCAATTTTTTTAGGCTTCTCCGCAGGTGCCATTGAGTGCGGAGCATTTGCTCGACTTGTTGAGGAAATACTAGTTTCCCACAGTTGTAGCCGCATCTTGCATTTGACTTTTGTTAGTCATTTTTGCTGTCACCACAGGACAATAAAATTTAGTATTTTCAGAATACTATTTATAAAGTTAAGCAACTTTAAACTCTTCTTCTTGTTTCTAGTTAACGATGAAGTTTTTATGAATTTCAATCATCAACCGAATGATCTTTAACTTGTGATGAAGATTTTATATCTTTGAATCACTAATTAAGTTCAAACGGAGTAGAAAACTTAAATCTTTAATCTCCAAAACAAGCAATACAGATTCTGCAAGGGTTATTCCTTAAGATTGTTATTTATCAATGGTGTATTTCGGGTACAAGAATCTGTATTTAGGCATAACAACTTCAACACTAGTTCAAGTTTAAAACAAGAATACTATGAAGTCCAAAAACACCCTCAACACAAGATCAAAGTGATCTTTCTAAGAAGTGTGTTTTATTTTTTCTGAAATTAAGATGAAATAGAAATATAAAACCAAGTCCCTCGACTTCATGGAGTGTCCTTAAGGAATAATTCCCCTTACTGTACCCGAGGTTTTGGAATCTTCCTCCCAGGATAAAATGGCTTTCAATCCAACTATAGTGGTACCTCAAATAATTAGATTCATCGAACTCACTCAACGATTTGATTGATCACAAGAATGTTTTGAAGACAAGAAGAGTTTTTATTTCAGAAAATTTTTCATTCATTTCTAAACCTGTGGATGAAAGCAGGTTTATATAGCCATCAGATGCCTCTTCTGAAAGGTGGCAATGGTTCACTTAAAAGGTGTATCCTTTGGAAGAGTCATGTCTATTCATTCGAAACATTGTATCTTTTTCTGAACAGACACAACTATCTGAACAGTCACACCTTTTCCAAAACAATATGTCTGTTGCTCAAAGGTTGTGTCACTTCATTTTTCATTCACATCAATTAAGCCCAAAGTAGAGGCATTTGTTGCACTGTTGATTAAAAATAGCACATAAAGTATCACATGGTTTTGCTGTACAATTCATTGTCAAGTATATATGATCTTAGCCATTTCTCTTGAATAGCAACAGACCCCAGTTTTTTCATGACAAGATAGATAACACAGGATCTTTTGAGAGAAAATTGTTAAACTTAATGTAATAGGTAACAACTTGTAGGATCAACTTCTTGTATTAGAATAACCCGTTGTGTTATTCCAATAGATTTTGAAAAGTGCTCTCAAATTGTAGACAACAGAAATGTTTATTGGCTATCAACATGTCTTGTGTTTTGCAAATCTCCACTAAATTATAAGTCATTCAAAACCTTATTATCGCCAGAAATTTGAGTCCATATTAAAGAAAAGTATAGGTATAATATAGTATTAAGAGTTAATTAATTTACATCGATTTTCTATTGTATTCAGTTGTACTCAGTACTTCCATATTGCGGCAGAATAGCAGACCTAGTACATGTTGAGTTATACTTCATTGTCTGATGGCCAATACTAAGCGCATCTAACTTCATTTGACCAATATCTTAGTGGTTGATGTCACCAATAGAATGAGTTGTGCCACTTTAGAATACGAGATTCTGGCTTATTTTGATTAACAAAACCATTAGAGTTTGCAATACTTTTCTACTGCAGTGTATTTGGGTTATACCAATTTAGAAGACTTGATTCTAACACATTCTGATCAACAACCATGAGAGTTGAGCAAAAATTTTGTATTGCAATGAATTGGCTACATCAATATTATTAAATTTCATGCAATTGAACAATTCTAACTGGCCATTGTTGACCCAGTTCAAGCTCAAATAGAGAGAGGAAGAGGAAGATATTATTACAGCTAAGATGTAGAGAAAAAATGTGTGCTCAATTACAACGAAACAATGATATTTATACAATGTTGGTTATAACTACTTTATAACAAACTCACTATTTAACTGACTTCTAATAACCTCACTTATTTACTTAATTGCCACCTAAACTATTTATACACCATATCAATATCAAGTAATTCCTAAATCATTACTCCCCCTCAAGCTGGTGGGTGTGAAAACATTCAACACACCTAGCTTGCCTACCAAATTCTCATGTTGCAGTCTAGGAAATCCTTTTGTCAATATGTCTGCAAGCTGTTCTTTGGAACCAACATGTTCTGTTCTCATCATTCCTTCTTGTATTTTTTGTCTAATGAAGTGACAGTCAATCTCTATGTGTTTTGTTCTTTCATGAAACACTGGATTGGCTGCTATCTGTAGAGCTTCTCTACTATCGCTGAATACCACAACTGGTTCTTCAGCCTCATGTCCCAATTCCTTCAATAAAGTAGTAATCCACACCAATTCTGATACTGCATTGGCCATGCTTCGGTATAAAGCTTCTGCTGAACTTCTTGAAACTACATTCTGCTTTTTAGATTTCCATGACAACAATGATTCTCCATGTTTAATTAAAAAACCTGATACCGACCTTCTAGTATTGGGGCATGCTGCCCAGTCTGCATCACAATACACATTCAATCTTCTTGATTTTCTACTACTCAACAATACTCCAAGTCCCGGCTCCCTTTTCACATACCTCATCACTCTAGCTACTTCAAGCAAATATCTGTGCTTCCTCTCAGCCACACCATTTTGCTGAGGCGTATGAGCACATGTTTTATAGTGAATGAGCCCCATTTCCTTAACCAGATCCTGTATTTGACCACTGATAAACTCCCTTCTGTTGTCAGTCCTAATATCTTTAACTATAGTATTAAATTATGTATGAATCATTTTAAAGAACTATTTAAGAATCTGCAGCATATCACTTTTAAATTTGAGCAGAAAAATGCAAGTAATCCTTGAAGAATCATCAATAATAGTAAGGAAAAATCTATTTCCATCAAATGTTTGTGTATTGTAGGGCCCCCATACATCCAAATGTAACAGTTCGAATACACTATTGGATCTATTATTACTACTAGGAAATGGAAGCCTAGTATGTCTAGCTAGTGGACAAATTTCACAATTACTTAGTGCTGATTTGTAGTCATCAGCAGCATAACCAAGCATATCCTTGATTGTCCCAACAGATGCATGAGCCAACCTTCTATGCCACAATATGATATCATCTCTGTTTCTATTAGCATTGAACACGTTTCTCTGATCATCTTCAGTATAACCATGTCCAACAGATCCTTGTGAAACTAGAACATACAAGCCTTCATCCTCTTTACCAATCCCCTTCAGTTTCCCACTGGAAAGGTCCTAAAATAAGCAAAATCTAGGATAAAATGATCCAAAACAATTGAGTTCTCTTGTAACCTTTGACATAGACAAAAGGTTATATTGAAACTCAGGTACAAATAAGACATCATATAAGTCTTCTGTATTGGTGAATTTGCAACAACCAGTGTGAGTTACAAATGTCACACCTCCATCAGGCAAGTGTACTTTTCTGTTAGGATCTGATTTAATAGTCTGCACATCATGCATTATATCTAAATTTGATGCCATGTGATTAGTAGCACCACTATCAATTATCCATTTCAAGCCATCTAATCTAGTTACAGGATTTTTAATAATACCTGTCATATTAGCCATCAAGGTTGACGATGATGAATCTCTCTCAAGCATGTGCACAATCCGGTCACGTTGATCACTTTTCATCAGAGGTGCCCTTGGTAGTTCAGGTGTGAGCATGGTAAATAGCATTTTCCCTTTATCTCCTGTCATTGAAAGAGGTTGTGTAGGGGAATTCTCAGCTTGCACGTGATAAGCAGTGCTACCATTTCCTTTCTTCTTTGATTTTCAATCAGGTGGATAACCATGTAACTTATAGCAATCGTCCATAACATAACCTTGCAACTTGCAGTAATCATATTTCTGATCCCAATTCTTCTTCCCTTTTTGATAATGTTGGTAATTTGTACTTCTATTCAGTCTATAATTCACTCCTTTACTCGCCAGGTGAGCAGCCAATTTTGTATTTTCTCCATGTAAAGATCGATACTGCATGTTTTTCCCTGCTATCAGATCTGTCAATTCTGCACCTTCCCCACTCATTGAGGAACTAGTTATCGATCTATGACTTTCCCTTTCAACTAGCATAGCATAAGCCTTGTTGATGCTTGGCGTTGGTCCAATCATCAAAATTTGACTCCTCGATTGCTCATAAGTTTCATTCAGCCCCATTAAAAATTGCATCAATTTTTGTCTCTCCATATGTACAGTAAATTCCCTAGATCTAGGGCAACCACATGGTGGTGGGATTATACTGGTAAATTCATCCCATAAATTGCGTAGCTTTGAGAAATAGCTTGGAATACTATCATTTCCCTGTAGTAGCTATAGCTTTATGTAATTGGTAAATTCGAGATGCATTTACCTTGTCAAATCGTTCACGGAGATCCTCCCAAACTGCTTTTGCACTCATTGCATAGACAATACCTGCATGCAAATCCTGTGTAACTGAACTCATTATCCATCCTAGAACAATTGCATTGCACCGGTCCTATTGATGCCTAATTCGGCTCTGAAATCCTCCTTCTTCAGTGTGCCATCAACCATTCCAAGCTTTTTCTTCCCAAGCAATTGAATGCGCATGGCCCTGCTCCAGATGGAGTAATTATCAGATCTTATTAGTTGTATCGAAATTATCGGAGCTCCAGCAGTGTCAGAAGGGTGGTGAAACAGAGCATGATTGTGATCGAACTTCACAGTTGCCGCCATTGTTGAGTTTTAACTAACTGTGCGATAATCTGTCAATTAGTTCGAAACGTCACAAATCGCCTCTGATAAAAGCACAATTGTGGTTGTTTGGCTTTGATACCATGTTAAATTTTATGCAATTGAACAATTCTAACTGGCCATTGTTGACCCAGTTCAAGCTCAAATAGAGAGAGGAAGAGGAAGATATTATTTCAGCTAAGATGCAGAGAAAAATGTGTGCTCAATTACAACGAAACAGTGATATTTATACACTGTTGGTTATAACTACTTTCTAACAAACTCACTATTTAACTGACTACTAACAACCTCACTTATTTACTTAATTGCCACCTAAACTATTTATACACCATATCAACATCAAGTAATTCCTAAATCATTAAATATATGGAATAGAATGAAACCATAATAGATGTAAAGTGCTTCCATTACTTCAATTTCTTTTGAAGTAGAAAAATGTGTCCTCAATCTAATAACAAGGAAATGACATCCATTCTCAATGGTGCTAAAATCATTAGTCTACCTAGTGTTTCTTCTAACTACTGAACTGTACACAGTGGTCCTGCTTTACAGCTTTACAAAATTGTGTAAGCAAAAACAAAAGAAAATCAAATACGGAGTGCACCTTGAATTGATCATATGCTGATCGAGAAGCATTCGGTTTCAGATCATGTTGGTGAACGAATAAATAGTCCCTGATTATTGTACTCAAAAACATCCTAATAATAGCTAGTGAAAAGGCACGTGAATAATATCCGTATGAAAGACAGTAGCACATGAAGCATCATATAACTTTGGCTTTTATGTCCTTGTGCTGTACTTATAATTTAAGACCATTAGTGGAAAAGACCATTAGACCATCCTAATATCACCGGAATGAGTTTTGTTGCACTGTTGATTGACAATAGCACATGAAGTATCACATGGTTTTGCTGCCCAACTCATCGTCTAATAGATATGATCTTAGCCATTGCACTTGAATATCAGCAGACTCCAGTGTTTCCCATGAAAAGATAGAGAACAGAAGATCTCTACAAATCAAATTGATAAATTTACTGCAATACCTGACAACTAGTAGGATCGACTTTCCGGATTAGAATACCCCGTGCTATTTCAACAGATTTTGAATAGTGTTACCAAATAGTAGATGATAGAAATGTTTACTGGCTATCAACATGACTGTGTTATACAAATCTCCATTAAACTATGAGCCGGTCAACGTCTTATTATCGTTAGAAATTTGAGTCCATATTAAAGAAAAGTACAGATATTGTATCTTATTAAGAGTTAGTTAATTTACATGCATTTTCTATTGCATTCAGTTGCACTCAATGCTTCCACATTGCTGCAGAGTAGAAGATCTAGTACTTGTTGAGTTATACTTTACGATCTCCACTACTAAGTGCATCTAACTTCAATTGGAACCACAAACTGTAATTATAATTTTACCAATTCGGTAGTGACCATGTCCATGATGGTAAAAATAGAATGAGTTAAAGCAAAAAGTTTCTATTGCAATGAAGCGATTACATCATGTGTGGAATAGAAACCATGGAAGTAAAAAAGTTTCATTACTTCAATTTCTTTTGAAGTAGAAAAATTTGTCCTAAGTCTAACTAGTATCCCTAAACTGTACACAGTGGGTATCCCAAATTACTACAACTATCCAAAATTGTGTAATTGTAAAAATGGGGACTAGTTTCCTTCTCACATCCTCAATCGAAAAGTGAGATCAGTGAACAAATCCTCACTGCAGGGA
>NC_061118.1:171029897-171052164 GCF_002878395.1 Capsicum annuum
GTGATTAATATCCGTATGAAAGACAGGTAGCACATGAAGCATCATATGATTTTGGCTTGTATGTCCTTGTGCAGTGCTTATAAAGTTATAATTTCAGACCATTAGAGGAAAAGACTCCTCAAAATTAAGGTGAGGAATAAGGATGAAGGACCAAACGATTTAGTCGTTAACCTCCTGGACAAAAAAAAAAACTGAAGACATATTTGAAAATTAGCACTGTAACAGTTGTATGAATACTAATCATGATAAAGCACCTCTGGCAAGTGGGATGTGTACATAATCATCGATAAAGATAGATAGAAGCTAGACAAAATTTCACTAGTGGAATGCCCGTTTGGAAGTGCTGAGAGACAGTAGTAAATGAAATACCAAATACTTCAGATCAAAAAATCACTTCAAACTATAGATAACTAAAAATTTGTTGTAAGAGGCAGATAGATACCTATTGATTCTTATAAAAAAAGAACAGAAAAGAAGCTAGGAATTCAAGGAATAAGGCTACTAAGAACCCGCTTAGTAATTCTTTGCGTAAATCACATTCCAGCCAGCATTATACAAGTGTGATGCAAGGCCTTGTAAACTGACGGCTCAAACTAAATGCACATTTATTCTAAAAAGAAAAATGGCAAACCTTGAAGCCTTAGCAGTTAGTGCAGTATGACCTAAAAATAGCTCTCTAAAAATGCGAACCAGATCACAACAAACATCAGAATATGACTCAGACGAAAATCATGAGGCATATGAAATGAGTCCTTATCCTGACAAAATGCCTGTTTGATAAATAACGACGACAACAATAATAATATACCCAGTGTATTCCCACGAACTAGGGTCTGGGGAGTGTAATGTGTATGCAGTCCATACTACTACCTCAGACGAAGAAGAGAGGTCGTTTCAGATAGACCCTCGGCTCCTGACAAATAACAATATACCAAGCCGAGAACATAAAAACAAACAACAAAATATGGTAATACACCACTAGATAATAGAAGAAACAAGACATCCCTAGAGTAATACTATGAACTACCTATTCAAAATCACAAACATCCCCAAAACACCACAAATAAGAAACTACAAGACTCGTTCACAACACTATGACTAGAGGAAAATCGACAAACAAAGCACTCCTCCCTTCTAGTAGGGACGCACACCTGCCCACTAATTGTACGTTCACCACACCTTCCCATGAAGGGTCATGTCCTCTGTAACTAGTGGTGCACGTCTGCTGAAAGTTAATAGACTGAAAAGGTTGTGAATTACTGGAACTAGCTCTTTTGGTGAGTCTTCTTTAATTAGTAGTTGAATTAACTATATGTACATCCAGCTGCGACATTCAAACACGTTGTTAACTAGTGGTTTGGAAGTTGGGAAAACAAAAATCTTTTGCCTTCGTAAGGAGAAAACCACAGGACTTGAGCATATGAAATCATAAGTAGGAAAAATACCAATGCTAACTGAATGAAACCATCAAGTAAGAAAAGTTCGATATTCAATAACTTTGAAGTAGAAAAACTTTAAATCGTTGATCTCTTTGACATGAATAAGAATCTTTGGACTGAGGCATACTTGTTATTGGAAACATAAAAACATCCAGTACTTACTTTGGAAACTAAAGGGATTTCATATTATTTCATATGGAAAGATGACAAAAACAGTCATAGATTGTTGCATATGATGTTGAAACAAGCTAATAGCAGTCAGATTGTCGAGCTTAGGCACGATACTAGCAAAATCATGTGCCTTTTTAGAGGTAAACTATGGGACCAAAACTCAAGTCATTTCTTCGGACTTGTCGTTACCGGTTCGAATAAAACTCCCTTACTCAATGGCCACGAGCAACATACGCAAGAGACATTGCAGCAACAAGTGTTGTTGCTGAAGATAACATGGTCCAGAAATTCTTCTTTTTTAGTGCTTTAGCTTCTGAAAACCGCAAGAACTCAACCTGTCTCTGCATCTCCTCAACTTTGTTCTCTTTATTCTTGATAGCATTCTTGATGGCCTCCAGCTCTGGTTCATAAGGCTTGACATCTTCCCCATTCATTTGTTTTTCACCAACCACGCTGACATTTGCACCTTCACCATCCAAGCAGACTGAACCTACAGCAGTCCTCAAAGCATTCAAGATTTCCTCGGAATTGCTGTTTGCCAACTCAACCTTGCACTGCATAGCACTAATTTCCTTCTGTGCTTCGTCAAGTGAGGATTGTACACTAGCAATTTCCTTGTTCAACACTTGACATTGGGTTTCCAACACTTTGTTTTCTCTGACAACATCGTGGTAATCAGCCTTGGTTTGCTCAACCTCCTTTGCAATTTTTTTAATGTGATCCTCCATTTCTTCAATCTGTTTCTTCATGTTTACACCATTCTGTTCCTCATTGACAAATCGCTTTTGCATCTCATCCTTCTCAAGAGTAACTCGCTCGAGTGCAGCCTTATACTTACCAACTTCAGATTCCAAATTCTTCAACTTCTCTTCCTGACCATTGCGAGATACCTCTAATTCAGAAACAACATCCTTGAATTTAGCCAATTGTTTCTGCAGTTCAACAATTTCAGTCTCCCTTTTAACTTTTGCCTCTTCCATCTCATTCTTCTCTGTAACCGCTCGCTCAATCTTCTTCTTCTCTTCATCTAATTGCTTCAATGCCTCGTCCAATTCCTTCTCAACAACACCCTTTTCTTCAATCAAGCTTTCAACTTTAATCTCTTTCTCATTGCTTCCCTTGACAAGTTCATTCATCTTTCTCTCCATCTCTTCCTCCTTCCTTAATCCTTCCAAACACTTCTTCTCCAGCTCCGCCAAATTATCACGCAATTTCATCTCCTCCTTTTGCAAGCTCAGCACCATATCATTAAGACCCGCGACAGTGCTTTGCAACACACCATTCTTCTTCACTTCCGTGCTCCTCTCCACTTCGATCCCTTCTTTTTCCCTAACAACCACATCAATCTGTCCCCTCAGTTCTTCAATCACTTTATTCGAATCCAACAGGCTATTCTCAACCAATTCCTTCTCTCTCACAATCGACTCAATCTTGCTTTCTCTGTCCTCAATTTCCTTCTTGACAGCAGCGTATTCAACCCTTAACTTCCCTAGTTCAACCTCAACCTCCTTCTCTCGTTTCTCAGTTTCAACCAATCTCACTCTCAATTCATTCGCTTCCTCTACTTGCACGTCGAGCTTCATTTTCATTTCATCCTTCTCCAGACAAATCCTCTCGTAAACACTCCTCTCATTCGCAATCTCATCACCAACATCACTCAGTTTCTTCTTAAGGTGATCAATCTCACTCTCCTTAACATTCAACAGCTTCTCCATCTCACCTTTCTCTCTCAAAACATCGCGCATTTCTACCTCCACACTCTTCAGCTTCGCCGCAACCCCATCATTCTGCTGACGCAACCCATCCCTCTCATTCTCAACCACCTCAACATAGTACCCAACCTGCACAGCAACAAACACAGACACCAACTTCTTCTCAATGTCCAGCTGAATAACCTGTTCAGTCAACTGAGTCAACTCGGTCAGCAACTCACTCTTCTCCGAGTCGGCCCTTTTCAGTTCCGATTCCAGACACTCTTTCGCCTGTACGAGTGAGTCCATCTGTTGCCGTTTCTCAATAGTCTCCCTCAAAAGCATGCTGTTCAAGTTCTTGAGGTTTTCAAGTTTCTCAGAAGCTTCTTCCATTGCTTTAGACTGATTGTTTTCTTCCTTTAACTCTTGTATGTTGGTTTCGGGTTGTTGTACTTGCGGGGTCAGCTTCTTTTTGGCCATTGCGTATGGCGGTTTTTGGCTAGTGGGATTTTTTGTGTGGTGGGTTTTGATTTTGGGAAAATGGGAAGAAGATTGTGAAGATGAGATAAGGGAAGATTGAGCGGCGAAGAGTAATCTAGGGTTTAGACTATTTGAAAATGTTAGCATAAAGCGGCCGCCTATTTGCTTGCTCGGCGCCTTAAATTTTTTGAAAATATCGAGGCAGCCTGTCCTATGGCACTTAAGTATTTTGACCCAAAAAATAAAAAACTTTGCATCCACAATTTTCATTTAAGTGCTTCATTTAGGTTGTATTTGAATTTTTATTTAAGTACTTTTTAAACTTTTTAAGAATAATTTAGTTGAAATCTTTTTATTATATCTTTATTCAAATTATCAAAATCAAACTAAGAAGAGATTAGGAGTGTGCCCAATCTAAATTTAATTGGAGGAATATTAGTAAAAGTATTTTAAATTTTATAGGAATAAGGCTAAATAAATCACTTAAAAAAATAGAGGGAGTAATAAATGTAGATAAGCAAATTTTAAATATCAAAAGTGGAAATTGAAAGTTTAGGGGTGTGCTCGATATAAGAAAGATATTTTCATCATAAATATTTGTTTGAAAAATAAGTGAATCTTTTATTTATTATATATGATATATAAATCAAAGATATTATTTAATAAATATTTGTATATAATCTGAATAAATATTATGAAATGTGGTAGAGGTGTAGGAGATGGGGACATGAGTGAAGATGGGATGTGTTGAAGGATAGGAGACACAATTAACGAGGAATATCATTTGTGAAACTTATTTTTGTTACTATATGTCAGTTAGAAAGGGATTTTTCTAGATAAAATGCAAATTGAATTCATGTAACAGGAGAAATATTATTTGTGAACTTATTTTTGTTACTAAATTCATTTTTTCATTATTTTTGACAGCATAAACTACTCTCAATTTAGCATATTGATATTTAAGAAATGTGTGACAGAACTTCACGCACAAATGCACATATCATTCACTTATTCATATTTGATATGATATACTATTTAAGAACAATGACCAAAAAAAAAATTATTATATTATTTTTATTAATTATAAATTATTTAAATATAAAAAACATAATAGTACTTTAATATTAAGGATAAATAAAAATAAAAGTAATAAAATATCTTTTCATTTTTGTAACTAAAATTGGACTAACTTAAATTGTTGTAATTGTTCTATGTAAAAAAATATCTAAAGTGAATCTTTTGGAAGAATGAATGTCATAATTTTATAATGAAATTTCTAGAATAGTCTAGTGAGTTAATATGATTGTTTTTTAGTAGTCTCTAGAATACTCTAGTATAGTATTTAGGATAATTATCTTTGAAAAATATTTGGATTATTCTTAAATAGCTAGAATATAGAAGTTTCCTAGATTGTTTTTGTAGAAGTATCTAGAACCATCCATGAATAAGTATAAATAAGAATGGTTGTGTACATTTGTAACCTAACAAAAAAAAATTCAAAAGCAAATCCAATACAAAGCATATAAAGTAATCTTTTTCTATACTTAAGCTCTCATATTCAATATTTTTCTTCTACTTTCATAACTTCCTCTTCTTTAATTGAATTTTTCAATCTTAGTTAACGATCTTGGGCTAGCAGAAGGTCTCTTCAACTTTACCTTTTCTTTTGCTATTCTCTACACTCTAGTCTCCCATTTTATTTCGTATGGCTCATAAAAAGTGCAACACAACCCAACAAATCTAGCAATAGCTAGTACAAACTCCAAAAAAATAGGTGGAGTTATTTCTAGTATTCCCTCCATTTTAAAATATTTATTATTCCCTTCATTCACTTTTACTTATGATTCATTTTCTAATTGAATTTCTACTTATGGACTTGTTTCTAGTATTCCCTCCATTTTAAAATATTTATTACTTCCCCCATTCACTTTTACTTATCATTAATTTTCTAATTAAATTTCTATTTATTATTTTTAACATATCAAGAAAAGATAATTTTTTTCTATTTTACCTTTAACATTAATTATTTTCTATCCAAATTAATTTCAAAACATAAATATAAACATCATTTAATATGTGTACTATGATAAAATGTCCATATTATTAATTATTTTTTCTTAATAAGTGTGTCATCTCATTTTGTGACGAATAAAACTGAACGAAGAAAATATATTTTTTATTTGCAAGTTTCTTTAAGAAATTATGTAACAATTCGAATTTCTCAACATAACAATAACAATAATGTGTATTATACTTGCTGAATTTAAATTACAACTTAGAATTGAAATAACAAGATAATAGTTGACAATAGAAATAGAGAGATCTTAGAGTAATGAAGAAGAAAATGACTAGAAGAAGATGAGATACTAGAACATAAAAGGAGATTAGAGGATAACAACCTAAATCAAAGCTTCAACATAATTTGCAAAACGCATTTAATAGGTAATTGGTGTCTCCTAACATGCTTGTGTAATTAGAATCCCAGAGAAATCCATTCTATTATTAGGTTGTAACCTCGCCTCATACCCAAATCCATCATTTATTATATTATTACTTGTTTGGTCTACAAAGCCTATTACAGGGTTCGTAACAAACTTTAAATCTTTACCATCTCACCCTTATTTAATTTCTTTAATTATCTCTTTTTAATCTCTCTAATTAATGAAAAGTGTGACTTTTTTCAATAAATAAAAAATGTGTTATTGATAAGATAGGGAAGAAAAACTCAATTATGTCTAAATTTTTTTTAAAATGATAAGTATAATGTAATAATATCTACTTTTAGTAAGAACGACAAGTATTTAAGAACGGAATAGTAGTTGAAAATGTGAAATATATCAGTGTCACTAAAAGTTACTACTCTCGCCGTTTAAATTACTTGTCACTTATTTTTTAAATGAATCTTGTCACTTTTAACATATCAAAAAAATAAATAAATTATGTTTATCCTTGACATTGATTACTTATTCTTCAAATTATTTTTTAGTATTTAGTATTAAACTTCAATTAATAGGGATAATTTGATAAAATCATTATGTCGATCATTGTTTTCCTACCAAGTAAAAAAATAAATAACAAATATTTTTGAATGACGGGGTATTTAAGTTTATAAAAGTTTACCTTTAATACGCAACCTCGTTCGTCCCTAAAGTTGAAAAAGTTAAATAATCAAAGGATAAAACTATTGCTAAAAAAGTTATTTGTACCACAATAAAATTTTGATCTAGTAGCTAAACATATATCGGTGCAAACTATTAGAATAAAGAAAATTAATTTGGAAGTGTAAAATAAGGAAACCGTAGTTCGCAAGCAACGGGATTACAATTTTTGGAAACTTTTTTTAATTCTACTTTCAGATTCCTAGTGGGTTTCGGAAATAATTTAAGTAGGGAAAATCTATATATAAGCGTTATTCCTAACTCCATTTCTGTGCAACCAATTTTAGTATTCTTAACACGTCCACTTTCTTAAAGTTGTTTGATTTCTTATTTCTAGCAAAAAGAATTCGATTATGGCAGCGTATTTCAAGTGTAAAAGTGCTAAAGATTATGATTCAATTCCAATGTTTGATCAATTTATTTCTGTTGGGAATTTGAAATCAAAAATATTTGAATCCAAACGTTATGGTAGGGGTAAAGATTTAGACCTTGTTGTCACCAATGCACAAACTAACGAAGATTATGTTGATCAAGACACTTTGATTCCTACAAATACAAGTGTTTTGATTCGTCGCGTTCCTGGATTACCTCGCTTGACCATAGTAATTGCAGAGGAGACAGAGGAAGCGTTGTGTGACGAGAAGGAGGAGGAGGTTCATGCAGTTAAAAAAGAGTCAAATTCAGCCAAATATTTTCAAGATTTTGATTGCCATGATTTTGGAGATGATGTGTATGCAATTCAAAAATCAGTGCCAAGTGCCCTCACTAATAGGATAAATGATGATGAGGATGCTAAGATCAAGAGTTTAACTGTCTCAGTCGGCAAGAGATCACCGGAGTCTAGCACAAGATCGTCTTTTCTTAATGGTTTTGGTCGAGGTGGAATGGAATATTGGAAAAAGCCACCATCAGGGTATGTGTGTCATCGATGCAACGTGCCTGGGCATTTTATTCAGCATTGCCCTACAAATGGTGACCCCAATTATGGTATCAAGAAAGTGAAGCCTCCAAGTGGTAGTACTGTTGGAGTTTTGAAGTGTAACGAGGCTGCTTTTTCAAAGGAGGTTGAAGGGTCGTCATGTTCTTCTTCTTCGTCTTCTAAGCGTTCATTCAGAGATATACCACCAGAGCTTCATTGCCCGTTGTGTAAAGGATTGATGAAAGATGCTGTTATGGCGAGCAAGTGTTGTCTTAGTGGTTTCTGCGATAAATGTATAAGGGATCATATTGTCTCCAACTCTGTTTGCATATGTGGGGCTAGAAATATACTTGCTGATGCCCTCTTGCCTATCTTGACTCTAAGGGTCACAATAAACAGAATCTTGGAGTCCAGTACCGGTAGTTCCTCAGCGCATAGGGTTAGAGTTCACAATACACCGGCTAATATTCCATTACCTCTACCTCTTCGAAAAGAAGAGACTTGTAGGGAACTAAAGACGGTAGAAGAGTGTCCACTAGCTGTTGAAGAAGTAAAGATGAAGAAAAGGAAGAAACCAAGTGATGATGCTTACATACAAGACCATGTTGTTGCTGATAGTTACATGTCGACGATGAACCCTGCTGTCTATTATCCTCATTGCCTGGGCATGCAATGCATGAGCTACGGCCACCTTGTCTTACCAGATGAGTCGGGTTTTAAAAGGACTAAGCGCGAGATGAGTAGTGTGTTTCCTAGTGTAATTATTTGTTGAGGGGTCAAAATATATATCAGATTCTGTTATGTTGTCGAATTCAATACATTGTTTTTATCAGTACATCAATTTTGATCTCTGGGCTTTGATCTTTTTGCTTTTCAAGTTATATTAGTAATTTTATCCTTGTTTGATCAGACATAATTTGACACTCTATATTGTGATACACAAGAAGGCGGCATAAAACACTATTTGGCTGGCTATACATTTGTGTTCCACTATTTTAATAATCTTGGCCACTGGCGAACTACACTAATTCAAATGTCAAGTAATATCCAAGTGCCTGATCATGATAGTCTTATCTTTGAAATAGAAAAAAATAAATAAACAGTCACTCATCAAATGACATGAATTTCATAGAGTTGGATTACTAACATTAACTACAATTTAATGAGAGGAGAATCTGAATTCTTTGAATTAGTCTTTGTGAGTCAAAAAGCACCAATCTTTGTGGTGCTAAGCTTTATATAGTTTCTATTTAACCAACTGTACATGATGGATCTCCTACTTTAGTATACAAAATTGTGAGATCTATGAAGGAAAAAATGATCTCAACTATGAAGATATTAAATCCTAAATTGAGAAGTGATGCCAATGAAGATGTCCTCTGAGCAGGGAATTGTGACACCGCCCATTGGATGATTGAAGCCGAATTCTTTTTCTGCTTGACTGAGCAAGTCTTGAAATGAAGGTTGATTCAGGTATGATATGGGTATCACAAATCTCTTCTGCTTCTCCCCAACATAAACAGCAAAATGACCCTTGGGAACATCCAAGGATGTTGAAGATTTCTTGATTATACGAGGAACACGGATAGCCATGATCTTTTAATTAAGATGAGCAAACGATGAAGAGAAGAGTCACTAAGTATTCTGAAAGCACAGGAAAATCTTTGAGTAGTTTTCTTGGAGAGTTGTGGTGGTGGTGGATACTTCTCAAAACATGTTTATATAACCAAACAGCAAGTCATACTATCTCCTGATTTGTGGAGGAGAGCCATTTGGGTTTGGCATCAGTGAAAGACAATGACATATCAATCAACACATGGTCCTGTCTTCCATCTAATTGACATGATTAATTGCTTTAGCTCATATAAGTTCAAGAACACTAGGTCCTACTCTTTCCTCATACATGCAACAAAGGATCTCTCCAAATCAAATCCATAAATATGGAGCGATGCCATATGATGATTTCAAGGACTAAAACATATGCAAACTAACATGCCAACCTTATTTATGATTTCACTTGTGAAGTGGCATTTGTTGCACTATTGGTTGACAACAGCACAAGAAGTATCACATGGCTTTGTTGTCCAACTCAGTCTAAAGAATTTATGGTCATAGGCCATTGTGCCTGAAGATTAACAGGCACCACTATTTTCCGTGACAAGATAAAGAATAGAGGATCTTTAGAAATCAAATTGATAACAATTGGTGATTGTCTTGTAATGACTCGGGTTTGGACCGCTTGGCTCAGAGATGTCTTTCTGTTAATAAAGGTAGTTCTAACTGGTATCTAAGTCATTTGAGAGTTAGAATTCTACAACAGTACAATTAGAGGTAAATTTACTGAAATATATGACAACTTGTTTGTTTGGTCCCTTATGCTAAGTCACTGTGAGGATCAACTTTCCAGACTAGAATAATCCGATCAACACGAGTTTACTGACTATCAACATGCCTGTGTCTATGACTTATCCATAACCTTATTATTGCCAGAAATTTGAGTTATTCTAGAGAAGTATAGATAGTACATCTAATTAAGAGTTAATTAATTTGCACTAAGTACTTCCACGATGCTGCAGCTATATTACATCTTGAGTTATGCCTTACTGTATGACAGCCACAACTTGCAACTAACTTTATTTGAAACCACATAGTGTAACTATCATTTTACCAAGATGGTAGTGACAATAATATCTCCAATTGAATACGTTATTCCTCTTTAAAAGACTAAGAGTCTAGCTTATCTGATTAGCAAACCATGAGAGTTGAGCAAAAAGTTTCTATTACAATGAATTCATTACATCAGTACATGGACTAGAATGGAACATAGAAGCAAAAAGGTTCATTACTTCAAAAAAAAAAAATTGAAGTAGAAAATATGACCTTAGTCAAGAGACAAAGGAATGACATCCATTCTTAATGTTCTACCTAGTGTATTTTCTAACTCTGAACTGTACATAGTGGAGATCCTGCTTTATAACCATACAAAATTGTGCAAAAAATGGGGAATGGTGTCCTTCTCATTTCCTCAAGCGAGAAGTGAGATCAATGAAAAAATCCTCGCTGCAGGGAATTGTCACACCGCCCATTGGATGGTTGAAGCCAAATTCTTCCTCAACTTCACTAAGCAAGTTTTGAAATAAAGGTTCACTCAAGAATGATATGGGGATTACAAATCTCTTCTTCTGCGTCTCCCCAACATACACTGCAAAGTGACCCTTGGGAACATCTTTAGTTGTGGAAGACTTCTTGATCATACGAAGAATAGCCATGATCTTTTAGTTATAGATGAGAAAAGAAAGAAAGAATTACTAAGAACTCAAAAGCAGAGAAAGCTTCGAATACTTTGGAGGTTGCTGAGAGTTGTGGTGGTAGATACCTCCTTGAATATGTTTATATAGGCAATAGCAACTCATACAACACTGAGAAGACAATGCCACTGAAGTATCACATGCTTTTGCCTTCCAAGCATTGAAATTTTTGTAATACTAGTTCTAGAACAATAGGCCCTACCTTATTTGAAACTTGGAACAAAAGCATTACTCCTTGTAAAATTTTAATGAAGAGACAACGAGGAGCTTATTTTTGCCTGGACCACTCGGATAAAAACATAACGGTGGACATATATTGATGTTACATTTATAGGAAGCACCACACTGGTATACAACAGAAGTTATCAATTACTATCCCAAAACAGCAAGTAACATGAAGGGCTTCCTAGCTTTGTTGAGAGTCTTTGAGCTTAGAGCAAGGTATCCCTCACAATCAAATTGCTAAAGAAGACTTGTGCCATGTTATATTGTATGTCTAGATACACATCTCCAAAAATTCATAGATGGTAACATGGTCTTGTTGCAAATAAATATTTTTAGATGACCATAATTTCCAATTCCAAGTGCTTCTTAGCTTTTAGATCTATATCTTGACCCAAAATATATAGGGATAATTTATCATTAATCATTACAGCCCTAAATGGTTGAAAAGAATTTATATGTGGAGATCTGCAAAATGGTACTGAGATAGTAAATTGCTTCTGTTCTCTCCCATCATCAGACAGTTATTAATCGATCATTTGTTTGTTGTATATATAGCAGAAAGCCACTCATAGGCTACCTAATCTATATTGTGATTGAGAAGAATTTGGTTTCAGACCATATTTGTGAAGAAAAAGAAGTATACTCCGAAACATCCTATAATAGTGGCAAAAATGATTTGATTGATGTCTATGACAGACAGTAGTACATGAAGGATCATATGGCTTTTCCTTCTCTGTCCTTTTATGCAGTACTTATAATTTGAGAACTTTCTAATTAATTTCCACACACTCGCACAATAAAATTAGTCCACTGATCAACTATAGTGCTCGGGACTGAGTATAGAACTGCAATCACAAGCCACTGGATAAAGTACTCACATCCAGAGATTTACTACAAGCTGATTTGACTCCTCCTATCTTTATGCTATTAAACAAACGAGTTAATAACTCAAATGGTCACTCAACTTTGAACTTTTATCCCAAAAAGTCACTCAACTTTGGACTTTTATCTCAGAAAGTCACTCAACTTTGATCTTTACTCAGAAAGTCACTCAACTTTCACATTTAATGTGAAAGTTGAGTGACTTTCTGAGTAAAAATGTGAAAGTTGAGCGACTTTATGAGTAAAAATCAAAGTTGAGTGACTTTCTGGGATAAAAGTCCAAGCCTGGCCATGTCATACATTACAAATAACAATTTGTAAAGAAGATAAATCAGGTTTCATGTCATGAACTTTTCGAGTAACATATCCATGATCATGCTTACCCAATTCAAAGAGCCCAATAAAGAGCTTAAAGAAGGAGAAATTTTTTTGCCCGCGTACAAGTTAAAAATGGTATCTTCCTCACTAATGCAAGCCCCCCATCCACATCTGACATCTTGGCTTCAGAGCAGCTCAACAGGAAGCGCTGTTCAGAGAATTTCATCGAACAACAAGCTGCATTCGGTAAAGGGACTGAATCAATTGACCAATCACTTAACATACAACCAAACAGAGCGAGAGCACATACATGCGCTTAAAAGGTAGCCTGATTCAATAACTTGCAAACAAGCAACATAAGATACTTTCTAAATAGCCACTTTTTAGGGAACCTTATAGTAAGTACAGTTATACTAATCAATGCTTTTAGAAATAAGTTGACTTAAATCAAAACAATTTTCGGTCCTCATATTGGAAGTCCTCTAATCTGATGATTTAATCAACTTACCAGACCAGAATTATCCCAAGTTATTCTGCTGCTGATAGAGAGATCTGTTTCTATATGAGCAAAGAACGAATGTGTCCGATGGAGTGCCATATATACTAATGTTATTTCTTGGATATTTTGAGGATAAGGCCACAGGTAATGTAGCTTCTTTAGAATTGATTAACATATACTAGCACTTTAGAAGCTCCAATTCCCACATTATGAAGAGAACAGATTCATGTAAAGAACTTTGTTAAACATGAACATTGATAAACCAAATCAGATAACGAATTAGTCTGAACAGATTTCATTTTTTAAACTAAAAATTACATTCAAAATTGGGATCTACTGTTGCAGCTGCCAGTAGGCCCCTCTATCTAATTTTCAATAATAAGGTTAGTTTTCTACAAAACTGTCAAAGGAAAAGCCTCAGATCCTATTCAAGCGAGAAGTAAGATCAATGAATACATCCTCGCTGCAGGGAATTGTGACACCGCCCATTGAATGATCGAAACCAAATTCTTCTTCAGCTTGACTAAGCAAGTCTTGAAATAAAGGTTGACTCAAGAATGATATGGGGATTACGAATCTCTTCTTTTGCTTCTCCCCAACATAAACAGCAAAATGGCCTTTCGGAATGTCTCTAGCAGTAGAAGATTTCTTGATTATACGAGGCATATTGATAGCCATGACCACTTAGTTCAGTATAGATGAGCAGATAAGGAAGGAAAGAACTTGTAAGGACTTGGTAAAAGCTTTGTATGATTTCGAGTTTTGGTGAGAGCTGTTATGGTAAACACTTCTTTGTATATGTTTATATAGGCCAATGATAAGTTTTAGGATCCTACTGATATGCATTGGATAGGGGCATTATGTGGGCACCAGTTAAAAGAACACTTGTGTGGTTAACTTTTGGTGCAGTACTGTTTAGAGACAATAGCACATGAAACAACACATGGTTATGCCTTCCAACTAATTATCAAACTTTTTAGACTTTGTAACTATGTCTACAAGCAAAAGGCCCCACTGCTATTCACAACAAACTACAGATGGAAACCTCATCTTCTCGATAATGGTAGGGTTAGGGAGCACCTGGAGACATTTCTTGATGTTGAACCAACAAGTTGCAGCCAATATTCCAATGATTGATGATAAAAGCCAATCTGATCATCCATAATAATAAAACTATGGCCCGGTATACAAGTTGGTGCTGCAGTTGAAGACTTGTACAGTAACTATGAAATGGTCAAATTAGGATCATTTTTGTTTGAATAACAGAATATTTGGATAAGTGGGAACATTTCTCGAGTTTCATTTATCGATAAGAAGGAATGTTTCTGCTCAAAGAAGAGCAAAACCAAACAGTGTCTGCTTGAGTTGTGCCACTGCTGAGCATGTGTGGACCTCAGCACTACTTTTGTAGGATAACAACCAAGAGAAAATAGACTGAAGAATATAGAAGATTATCTCTAATGTGTAGGGCAATTGTGAGTATGAACATTCTGTGCTGACTTAAATTTATCAAAGAAAATCAATTGACTCAGTGCTCCTTGAGTTGTTTAGTTCATATAAGGAGGATAATGAGTTGACTTTGGAAAGCACTTTCTCTAATGGGAATCAATTGACTTAGTGCTCCTTGAATTGATTAGATTATATATAAGGAAAATAATGGGTTAACTTTGGACAACACTGTCAAGCAAACCTCAAAAGACGCCACATAAGAAGATAAACGAGAAATACACCAAAGGAGACACAAAAATTTAACGTGATTCGGTCAATCGACCTATATCCACAAAAGGAGATGAGCAAAGACGACCTCACCGAATTCACTCAGAATAGAAAAGAGGTTCACACAAGTGATCCCGCAACACTTGTGTCTCACAAAGTCTCCCCCAAACGAAACTCTCAAACCCCTAGGACTACATTGTGGATGCTACCAAACTAGCAGAAAGGAGCCTCTATTTATAAAGTCTATAACCTTTTTCCTACAAGAACAAGGAGAATATGTTTTCCTATTCCTAAAAGGAAAACCAATTATGGTACCTAAAGGAAAAACCCAATTATGGTAAGAAAGTTAGGACAAACACTAACAAACACCTATTCTAGTGGGAATCAATCGACTTAGTGCTCCTTGAGTCTGGTCCAGAAAGAAGCAAGTCATTTAGTTGAAGTATCCTCAAAACTTGCCCTTTTAGCATTTCCACTTTGTTGACATTCAAAATGCATAACATATATGCAAGTTCTGAACTGTGTGCTAATCTTGCTAGATGTTGAGTGTCATGGAAGAACAAATAAAAAAGTCATTTACAGATACATGAAAGTAAGCAAGTGTAATCAATCAACAATAACGTAGTAACTTCAGCAACAAACTGACTCCTTGCAGATAAAAATCAGGATAAAACAACAACAGAGATTAGAAAACCACGAAGCCGGAGTTATACCAGCACCAAGTTTCAGATTAATGATTTTAGTTTGTTCTTGAACTGAACTTTCCAACATGAGAGAGTTTTACTCTTTAATATAGGACAAGTAATGTGTACCAAATCCCTGCTATTAACATTGTCTTATATTCTGTAGCCTTAAATCACAACAGAAGTTCTTCTCTAATAAGTGTTAACAAAATTAAGAGTGAAACAGTGTCTTCTAT
This sequence comes from Capsicum annuum, assembly GCF_002878395.1. Classification (NCBI taxonomy): domain Eukaryota; kingdom Viridiplantae; phylum Streptophyta; class Magnoliopsida; order Solanales; family Solanaceae; genus Capsicum; species Capsicum annuum. The sequence goes on from NC_061118.1 coordinate 171,045,623, forward strand.
CTTTCCACTAAGCGTGCAAAGTCAAACATGAAAACATCCTCTCTACCACCAATGCGGTGAACAAGACCAAACTGTTCCTTAACTTGATGTAATAAGTCTTGAAACACAGATTCAAATTGAAGAACATTTCTTTACAACAGGGAATTTTATGAAAAATTAAAGGCTTTTGTTTGTTTCTTTGTAAAGCCGCCCCATGCATGAGCATATTTAGGCAAGTGATAACTCCTAATGCATATCCAGATGTTTAGTGCTGAGAAGGAATTCAGTGGAATCTGATGAAACAATCACATGTTTTTTGTTTCTAACTCATTGTTAAAGTACTTGGACCATTTTACAGATCACTTGATTCTGGCTCAAGATTGGTAGCAAATCATGGCACTTGAAAATATGGAATGATAAGGAGAAAATGAGAATGCTAACTGAATGAAACCATATATTAAAGAAGGTTCAATACTTCATTATCTTTAAACTAGAAAAAAGTGAAAGAGTCATTTGTCTCTTTGACATGGAATGACAATCAGGATTAGTGGATATAAAGTCCACTTTTCTAACTAGTCAGAGGCGAAATGCCTCATACTAACATCAGCTGCTGATTTCTCTAACTCCTAAACTTTACAGTGTCCAAATCTTGCTTTAGTACAAAATTTTGAAAGCAAGTTTACGTTTCAGTTCCTCAAACGAGAAGTAAGGGCAATGAAGACATCCTCTTTGCAGGGTATTGTGAGACCACCCATTGGATGATCGAAACCAAATTCCTCCTCAGCTTGACGAAGTAAGTCTTGAAATAAAGGTTGACTCAAGAATGATATGGGGACTACGAATCTCTTCTTCTGCTCCTGCCCAACATACACAGCAAAGTGGCCTTTCGGGACGTCTCTAGCTGTAGAAGACTTCTTGATTATACGAGGCATACGGATAGCCATGGTCTTTTTTTTTTCGATATAGATAAGCAAAAAACGAAAGAAAGAACTTGTAAGGACTTTCAAAGAAGAGGAAAGCTTTGAATGGTTTAAAGTCTTGCTGAGAGCTGTGGTGGTTGAGGCTACCTTTTATGTGTTTATATAGGCCAATGGCAAGTTGACAAATCCTAAGGATATGCACTGAATATGCATTTCCTATAGGCACCAGTTAAAGATACTTGTGTAGTTGAGTTTTGTTGAGGCACTATTTAGAGACAACAGCACATGAAATAACACATGAATATGCCTTCCAACTAATTATCAAACTATTTTAGATTCTGAAACTATGTCAAAAAGCAGAAGGCCCTACTGATTTTCACAGAAAAGGAACACATACATGAATTCTTGAAATGCTTTAGTTAGGAATCACCTGATCGAAGCCATTTCTTGATGTTGAATCAACTATGTATAGTCAGTATTCCACCGACTGATCATAAAACACAAATCTATGTGGGCATCTCCTGAATATTTTGGACAAAATCTGCTCATACATAGTGCTAAAGGGACAAAAAACTAGTCTTATGGTTCAAGTAGTGCTGCACTTGAATACTTATAAAATGGTCAAATTGCGATGATTATTATTGGAACAGTAGAGAACTCCATAAAGCTAGAATATTTCTTCAGTTGTCAATAAGAATGTCTAGACTAGCAAGAGAAGAATATAATGTAGAAACTTATCTCTAATCTAGTGATCGCTTATGATAATTCACTGGTACGACTTCACAAGAATAATACGCTGACTTAAATTTTTCAAGAGAGGTTACATAAATCGAATAATGAGTTGGACTTTGAACAGCACTTCTTTACTCGATCGGAATTTAAATTCCTATACCAAATTTAATTATGGACAGTCAACATTATGGCCTGTGTGGCCTAGAATCCGAAGATGAAATATTTACATTCCTTCCCGTTTACTCCAAATTGATTCAGTTTCATCAGTATATTGATTTTCCGATAAATACTGAAATTAGTAGGTTACACCTAGCAAACTGGAAAAGGTTAAAAATCTTGTTATACTGCTCCTGGTCAGTTCCTAAGATGTACATTGCTAGGACCTATCACAATACTAAACTCTGATCTCAGGTCATATAGAGCATTTCAACGAGGTTTTTCCTTTTATTCACTTGGACGAATTTTATAGTATCCCTCACTCAATTGTGCTGCTACAATTAACTAGAGCAAGTTAGCAAAAAAAAAAAAAAAAAAAGTAGGGGTAGTGACACTTTTCTTGTTACATTTTACAAATACTGAAGTTTCAATTCTGTAACTTAAAAAAGTTTAAATTTGTCTTAAGGAGTTCTAAAATGCCGGCCGTCAGAGCAAGCAACAGACCATTTCCACCAAGTTACTTAGTTACCGTTGCCTTACATGGAATGCAGAAGCTCAATTTGAAGTTAGAAAGAGAGTATATATGTTAAGAGGCATAATCATAAATCCAGTTTGCTACTTCTCCGTGTTAATCAATTGCTCAATCATAACAAGAGGCTGCAAAATTGCTGCGATACAAGAACGTGGCTGCTTATTATCAAGTTTTGGCCATTTTAGAGATGATCACTTGATTCTGGCTCAAGATTGTTAGCAAACCATGAGACTTGAAAATAAGGAATGATAAGGAGAAAAAAACCCAATGTTAACTGAATGAAACCATCAATTGAAGAAGGTTCAAAACTTCATTATCTTTAAAGAAGAAAAAAGGTACAGAGTCATTTGTCTCTTTGACATGGAATGACAATCAGGCTTTGTGGATATGGTTCCCTAATCTACCTAGTAAGAGGCAAAATCTCTCGTTCTAACATCAGCTACTGTTTTCTTTAACTCCTAAGCTTTACAGTGTCAAAATCATGCTTTAGTACAAAATTTTGAAAGCAAGTTTCCGTTTCAGTTCTTCAAACGAGAGGTAAGGTCAACGAAGACATCCTCTCTGCAGGGTATTGTGAGACCACCCATTGGATGCTCGAAACCAAATTCTTCCTCAGCTTGACTTAGTAAATCTTGAAATAAAGGTTGTCTCAAGAACGATATAGGGATTACAAATCTCTTCTTCTGCTCCTCCCCGACATACACAGCAAAGTGGCCTTTTGGAACATCTTTAGCTGTAGAAGACTTCTTGATTATACGAGGCATACGGATAGCCATGGTAGTTGAGTTCAATGTAGATATGAGCAAATAATGAAAGGAAAAAAACTTTTAAGGACTTAGAAAGCAGTAAGCTTTGAATGGTTTCAAGTTTGGATGAGAGTTGTGGTGGTAGAGGCTTCTTTTTATGTGTTTATATAGGCCAATGGCAAGTTGCGGTATCCTAGTGATATGCATTGAATATGCGTTTTCCATAAACATCAGTAAAGATCATTCGCGTAGTTGAGGTTTGGCGCGTACTATTTAGAGACAATAGCACATGAAATAGCATATGAATATGCCTTCTAACTAATCACCAAACTATTTGGACTTTGGAACTATATCTAAAAGCAGAAGGCCCCATTACTTTTCACAAATAGAGAACAGATTCATGAAATCTCATTTTCTTGAATAGTTGAGTTAGGGACCACCTGAAGCCACTTCTTGATGTTAAATCAACAAAGTATAATCAGCATTCCACTGAGTTAATCATGAAACGCGAATCTATGTGGGCATATCCGGAATATTTTTGACAAAAACTGATCATCCATAGTTGTAAAGAGACGGTTCAGGATACAAATTTGTTCTCACTGCTGCTGTTGTGTATATTTGTTTTGTGCCACTACTGAGTACTTAGCATGGGTGGACCTCAGCATGAATCTTGTAGAAACTTATCTCTAATCTGGTGAGCATTTATAATGGCTTAAATTTGTCGACAGATTACCTAAATTGAATAATGAGTTGACTTTGAACAAGAACTTCTGTTATAGGAATCTGAATTCCTGTACCAAACTAAACATTCCAACATTGGCACTTAAGGTGGTGTGTTGACTACGCACTCTCACTTTGTGTAATGTCATACTGAATGATAGAGTTAGCGTGGTGCTCGGCCTCAATACGAAATTTACACTCTAATAGTGTGGTTATTATCCTCAAGGTACCTCTGAACAGTCAGCATTATGGCCTACAAACTGGAGCAAAAATTTACTTGCCTTCCAGTTTACGTCAAATTGATTCAATTTATGTATTTCATCGAAAAGTTCATCACTATGATTTTTCCATGAATATGTAAACAGTGAGTTACACCCAACAAACTGGAAAATGTTAAAAACCATACGATACTACTCCTGTTCGGTTCCTAAGCTGTGCATTGCAAGAACCTAGTCATAATACTAAACTCTGATCTCAGGTCATATAGAGCATTTCAACAAGGTTTTTCCCGTTATTCACTTGGGCGCGTCTTGTTGTATGCCAATCAATTGAGCTGCTACAATCAACTAGAGCAAGTTAGCCAAAAAAAAAAAAGAAGTGTTGGCGCTTATATTCCTCGTCACATTTCCAAGCTCAGAATACTAAAAATTCAGTTCAATTTTGTCTTAAAGCAGTTCTAAATATCCAGTTATTCTCAGTTAGCATAGCTTTACATGATCATAAATCCAGTTTTTCACTACTCATCAGACATTTAGTTTTAAGTCAGTTAAGCATACCCAAAGCTTTTTCGCGCCGCGCCGCGCCCTTATTCTTTCCGTTGGCATTTAAAATCCATCACATGTATACATGCTCAGCTATAACAACAAACTGAGATCAGAAAAGAATGAATTTTGCTTAGCAATTGGAAAGTTAACTTTTATTTCTCAAGAACACTGTGCATAAGAATATATATTATAGGCAAGTTGTAATTCCGCTAATGCATATCCAAATGTTTAGTGATGTTGAAAAGACAACAACACATGAAATATAACATGGTTTGCTTTTTCCAATTCATTAATTGACAAAGCACTTAGATACTACTTGAAGAAAAAACAGCAGGTCCTACTACTTCCTCATAACCAAAAGCAAGAGGACCCCCTTAATTTTTTGACTAAAAGCACTATGAATGGATGAAGTCTCTGGTCTAATGATCAAATGACAACTTGGATTGGATAAGTGACATTATATTCCTTTCAGTTGATCAATATTAGAGATGTGATTGTAGACATTTAGTGATGTTTAAACATGATAATTAGTAATGTTAAGATGCTTAATGATTTAACTAATCTGGTATGGTGGTACGTGTGATTAAAGAAGCTATATATGTTCAAGTGATTGACCTATGATAAAGAATCACGTTTACGTGGGGGTGGACTTGTTGAAGATATAATTAAGCGAATAAAATTTCTGTTCGTTCAAGGCCATGAATGTTGGAAATTTGTAGAATTGTATTGCTAATCTCGATTCAGAAAGCTAGGTACCATTGGTGATTTTCCACTAATCAAAGTTCTTGAATTTCAACTAATGGAATTTTATCAATAAATATTTATTTGCACTGTTCCACTGTTCAATGTGGACTATTGGTTTGCAGTCTGCAGACACAATTTAGCAAAATAATCGTAGAAAATAATGCAACAACTAGTATGAAAATTCGCTAATTAATGATGGTTTTGGCTTCCTCAATTTCTTCAATAATCGGTTCTTGATTAACAATTTGTCAACCTAAATTGGATTGACTTAACAATATTGGTAGTGATCTGACTTTTCATAACACGTTTTGCCATAAATGGATGATGATAGTGATATAACAATATAGAAAATGGAAATGAAAAGGAAACGAAGCTAAGCACAACAAATGTTATTGAGCATTTATTGCTTCAAGTTTTGTCTCTATTAGTTTACACCAAACATTTCTGTATTTAAACGAAAATAGTCTCTCTACCTTCACACAATATGAGTAAGATTGCATATCCACGACCCTCCTTAGACTTCACATGCGGACTACGCTGAGTACTACGTTGTGTTTCAGCATTTATACAATTTGGACACTTCCACATTTATACATGATATACAAGTAAAAGATATGATTTTTATGTTATGTATCAATAGGATTTCACTAAGAATAAACTTAAATATCTGTTAGCAACTAAAAAAATGCACAACCCATTCTGGAAACAAAATAGTATATCCATGGCATTGAGACATTTACTTCAATGGCAGCAACTATCTTGAACATAGTAACCAAATATAATTCTTGATAAGAGAACCCAAACATAGAAAAGAAAAGGGCACTATTTTCAAGAATCTGAATGATGACCCCAATGAGCCCACTAACTTTTACTGGTAAATTGTAGTAGTATGATTTGCTAAACAATGCCAAGTCCAGGTTCAATGCCTCTATAATATTGGAAAATGAACTAGTACTACTTTTTGCTATCTTCACATGATCTAGAAACATCTTTTTGTCAATAAACAACTGTGCTGGAAGTGCAAGTTAGCAAGTGTTTGTCAAAAGTCATTTATGGATTGTTGATGTCTAAGATCATCTTGTCAATAAATTTAAATGTGAGGTAGCATATGCCCCTAACGTGTGAGATCGATACTTTTTAACTAGACAAACATGCAAAAAATAAATATTCTTACTGGGAAGCCAGAAGTGTGAAGGAGCTTGAAAATTACATTATATATATATATATATATATATATATATATATATAT
>NC_061118.1:171052264-171066076 GCF_002878395.1 Capsicum annuum
TATATATATTATTTTTTGAATCTTTTTGACCTTTTATCTCATGTTTGTTGGTTTATTTTTTGAACTCTTTTAATGAAAGTTGCTTCAGCCTTTATGATGGTGAAACTTTGAATTCATAACCTCTGCATGCTCTAGCACTATATAGACAAAAGCGTATTTAGAGTTTCAGATTTATGATTTCAATTTTTAAGATTTTTAGTGTCTGCTAATTTTATTTTATTTTTTTGCAATATTAGTGGTTTTACACATTAATTTATACTGTACATGGAAAATACCGAATTCGGTTAAGATGAACCAATTGTTTGAGAAGTACGTCTGTCGCTACGTGTCAAAACAGTGTGACCATCTATCTCATCTAAATTTTTAAGTTAGAATATATTTTTATTTACTTAATTATGTATTTTAAAACAAAAAATCAACATGTCACATTTATAAATAATGCAAGATTTTTATTATTTATGTACCCTAAAGTTGTAGGACATGATGTCTTGAAATAGATTAGGCAAAACCATGTGATCTTTTACCTATTTCTTCACCTGATATGTTTGCCAACTTCACACATTAATCTTTTTTATTGCCAATTGGAGGATTGAAGTGTCTGTATATATAGTCTAGTTTTCCCATCTACCATTTCAAACACAAGTCAAATTCATTTCAATATTATACACTTCAATTTAGCCTCAATCTTAGTAATTCTTTGTGTTAAAAAATGGGTAAAGGCTTAGTTGGAATATCTCATGCCAAAGAGAAGCTTAGAAGAACAATTTCACCAAGAAATGGAAGTATTTCATCTACTACAAATGATGTACCAAAAGGTCATTTTGCAGTTTACGTTGGTGAAACATATAGGAGATTTGTTGTTCCAATTTCTTACTTGAATCATGCTTTATTTCAAGATTTGTTACATTGGGCTGAAGAAGAATTTGGATACAATCATCCTATGGGAGGTATTACAATTCCATGTAGTGAAGATTACTTCATTAGTCTCATTTCTTTACTAAAGTCATCATAGACTTGAAGGAATTGTAATTCATTGGTGGTTTCATCCCACATAGGCTTAGTGATTTTTCTTTTTTTCCTTTTCCCTTTTGCTATACCATTTGGTATCTGGAATTCATTGGTTCGACTGATCTGGATTTATGAGCATAGGACTTTCTTCATTCCTATGGCTCAAATCCGAGACTTCTGGTTGAGTGAGCTCGATCAATACGTCAGCCTCTCTTCAATTTTGTAACATGGACCATTCCCAATGTAATCTGTATATTCAATTAATCTTCAAAGTAATTTTATTCCCCCTATTTTTCCTGCTTTTATTACTCTGATTTTGAGTCACTGGAATATGATATGGGCCAAAAAAAAAAAAAATAGGGACTAGCCAGGTTAGGTGCACTGACAAATCCAAATGAATCGATTAATAAAATGCAGCATTTGCAGTTGAATTAACTACTAGTAATTGGTAATGGCACCCCCAAATGATTACTGACAAGTTAGGGGAAAAGATATGATAATTTAATTTTTGGGAGGGGAGATCAGTTGGATTATTAAGTATTATATTTAGATACAATCAAAGGAGGGAGGAGGAGCTCAAATTGTAGGCACACAATGAGATACCATTAAATATACAGCATTTTGCCTTCATACATAAACAAATAAATTCAACGCTCAACGCTTTGGACTATTCATGGCTACAAATTATATTATGGATTTTTTAAACTAAGACAAATTAACCTAGTCAATATACTTGAGTTTGGAAGTGCCAAGATCCAAGATACATTGGCCATTCAATAGTTTGGGTCATTTAATCGGACGCTTTGCCCTTCATTGACGGTCTTTAATTACATATGGATTGATTAAACTGGACAAATTATTGAGCTAAATGATCCTAGTTAATATACCTAACGGGACATAAGTTTCTAAAAAGGCTCGGAACATAATCTAACTTATAATGCATAAATATAAATTTATGTCTCATAAAAATTAAGGAAAAGAACAAAAACAACCCATCAGCTGAAATTAATGTCACACAAATAGCTAAGGTATTAAAATTTCAAGCTCTAGCCATTAGGCTGATTTTTCAAACTAACGCACGTTCCTTTATTATGTTACTTTTTTATCAACTTCTATTTCTTCTTTCTTTTTTCTTTTTGGGAACTGTATGTTTCTTCATTTATTTTTCTTCTTTGTTTAGAAAAACACAACTGATCACCTCAATTCTTTTTCAATTCTACCAAAAAATTAATCAAATAAAATTAATTTTCTTCTTAATAATCAAATATAAATTTGTAATATTGTAAGCCTTTTTTCATAAATCAAATAAAAAAAGAATGTATTTTTATTGGTCATATAAAAATAGTATTAATGTATTTTTATTGGTTATATAACAATAATATTCTTACACAATAATGATACATATACATATTTTATACAGTAATGATATGGTTTTTATACATTTTGTAAAAATACATACTCTATGAAACAATGATATCATTTCTATACACATTCTATACAAATACATATTATATATAATGATTATACATATTCTATACAATCTAAAGATGCAATATTTATTCAGATATATATTTTATACAGTAATTATACACTTTTCTATTCACATTTTATATAGTTTCTATACAAATTTTATAGAATACATATTCTATACAACAATTATACAGTTTTATACTATAAGGGCAGCCCGGTGCACTAAAGCTACCGCTATGCCCGGTGTCCGGGGAAGGACCCCGCCACAAGGGTGTATCGGACGCAGCCTTACCTTGCATTTCTGCCAGAGGCTGTTTCCAAGGCTTAAAACCGTGACCTCCTGGTCACATGACAGCAACTTACTAGTTACTCCAAGGCTCCCCTTCACAGTTTTATACTATACAACCTTAATTTGTTCAATTACAGAGAAAGAAATTAGAAAGAGAAAGCAAAATTAGTTCGCTATCATTAATTATCTCCATTATATTATGAAAAAAACAAACAACGTTAAAAAGTTAGTTAATTGTTAAAAAGAAAGGAACAATAAGAAGAGAAGAAAAAGAAAAGAAATTTTGAAGTAGATGGAAATGAAACAAATCGGAGTTTATGGACCAAATCCAAAATTAAGAGCATAAGGGCAAAAGTGCAAATGATCCATTTGGATTTAATTACGGAAATGCTAATCCTTTAAAATTGATAGAAGTTGCATTTTCTAGCCACTCTTTTTTGCTCTATCTTTGAAAAATAGTAAGTGGAATTTATTTATTTTTTTCGATAAACAACGTAAATCTCGATTTTAAATCTGTCAAAATATATAATTAGTTCTTGACACATCCAACAAAGTTACATTTTGTAAAGTTACATAATTAGCTCTCGGTATATTTTTTCTTATTCTGGGTCTGTCGAGATACATAATACATTCAACGAACATGTATTTTTTTCTTTGTAAAGATACATAATTAGCTTTTGATACATGTTTTTTGACTTTAAATCTGTCGAGATACATAATTGGCTCCCCGATACATTCGACGAAGTTATATAATTAGTTGAGATTTTTGTAATTACTTTACAAGAGTGGAGATTTGTGTAAATATAATAAGTTAAGGTGTATGTTTATGTTATTTTTTCTTTTCTTTATTTACATATAACAGCACCTATTTTCAGAGACTAAAAAGTAGCTATTTGAGAATTTATCAATTAGAATGATTTTACCAACTTTAAAATTCTCTTTCAAATATATATGCATTTCCTCCTATATTTTTAACTTAGTCATTTAAGGTTTTGGCACACCGATTAAAGAATAGGGGAAAGGACAGAAAAAACACTTCAAATTAAACTATTTCTTTGAAAATGGCCATTGAATTTAAATTCTACTTTCTAATCATTTTAATTTACTGACTGGTTCTATACCATTTTTACACAACTTTACAGGTTTTATACAAATCTTATACATAAATATTCTATACGGAAACTATACAGTTTTGATACATAATTTATATAATAACTGTTCTTTTTTTTGCTCGTTTTATACAACAATTAGATAATTTGTATACACTTTCTATATATTGTACATATACATATTTGATAGAACTATACAATTTCTATACATATATCTTATATAGATTCATATTCTATTTAATAATTATATCATTTTTATATAATTTAATTATTATTCTAAAGAATAAAAAAAAGCAGAATATTTGATCAATTTAAAAATTTATAGTAAAAATAAATTGAAATATTTTTAAAAGGGCCGAATTGTCCAAGTTGAATATTGTATCAGTATTGTATATAGACTGTATCAGTATCGTATATGAACTGTATATGGACTACGTGGATCAAAATGACCCAAATTGGGAGAGATTAGGAAATGACCATAAAATGACATTTGTTTAGCTGACTGGACATTATTTGTCTAAATGCCAAACTTGCGCTATAATTGGGCTATTATTTTTTAAAAAGATCATAGAGTGTCTTTTTCCCTAAAGAATAATCAATAGTTATTGTATAATTAATGCTTTTTTTCATTTTCTAAAGAAATAATATCTTAATCAAGTTTAATTGTTTGAAATAACGAATTAAAAGGACAGTAGAAAGTATATTGTTCAAATAAAAAGTAAAGCACAGAATGGTAGTACTATATATTATGTTGACTATCTTAATTCTTATTGAAGTCCCAATATTGAGAGAGTAAGGTTGGAACATATATAAAATTGAACAATCATTCAAGAACTAGTAACATTTTTCAAGAAATTTATGAGGAAATGACGACGTAATTGTACTAACACTTGAATCTTGATCTTACTAATGATTTTATTAATTAATGATAATTAACAGCTAGCAATTGATCATGACGAATATATCAGGAATATTGATGCACAATTTAGGCCTAAAAAATTTGTAAACAGAGATTACATTATGCAGGCCCTTACACGCCTCGTTTAATCAGGGCGGCTCAAAGGTAAGACTATTAAAAATTTTGACGCCTCAAAAATTTTGATTGTAAATTTTTTGATTTTCTACTTCACTTCAAATAATAATAAAGATTGTGAAATATGTCTAAAAACAAGAAAGAAAAGATAGTATTTATGAGAAATATTTTAGAACTTTGAATTAAACAACTCTAACTTCATATTAGTAAATAAAATTTTAACAACAACATCCAAAATAATGTATTGCAAATAAATGTCTAACATTTTATTCAATAGAATTAACCCTATCTTTTATTAATAATCGTGTATTAATATGTGAAGTTAAGTGTCGTGTGTTTTTGAAAAAATACTATAGCTAATATACATGAACAAAAAAAATGACTAACTTTAAATTATTACAATATTATTTTTGTATGCATGTGTATATATTTAAGGTGTTTTATTAAAATTTGTTTTTATACCATTAATTTTATTGAGACGTCCCCAACATTTAATGCATTGAGTATATTTTAAACTAATTTCATGACTCTAAACTTAAATTATTTACATTGATTACATAAAATCTTTACATTATTATTATTACTTCGATTAACATGTATGGTCGGGTGAAGGTAGAATACCTGAAGAAGGATAACGTTGGATAAGTTTACATAGAATTGTTATTCTCAATAGATAACTTAGTGTAACACTCTTTGTACATGCTTTCGTTTAGGACACTTACATGATCTGTATATATAAATATGGCAGTGTATTTTTAACATAACACGATTGAAAATCCGGTATCAGGGCCCTAAGAGGTTAAAACAACTCAAACTCTTCCTATGACCAGAGGTTTTACAACAACTTCAATGGCGGAGGAAACCATATCAGCAAGTTCCTCCTTGCCTGGAACATCTGTTGGAACATAGACTTCCACAATCACTATTCTACCATCTCCTAGTCTTGCTCACCAGTTACCTCTCAAACTTACATCGTCAAATTTTTTGTTGTGGAACACACAGTTCCTCCGATGGTTCGAGGTTGTGGACTTGGCCATCATATTGATGGTAGTCGGAAGATTTCGGATCAGTTTCTGTCCGATAACCAACCAAACCCAGCCAATCCTATTTGGGTTAGACACTTTCACAATCACACTCTATCATCTCCTAGTCTTGCACACCAGTTACCTCTGAAACTTACATCGTCAAATTTTTTGTTGTGGAAGACACAGTTCCTTCCGATGGTTCGAGGTTGTGGACTTGGCCATCGTATTGATGGTAGTCAGATGATTCCGGATCAATTTCTATCCGATAACCAACCAAACCCAGCCTATCCTGTTTGGGTTATAGAAGATCAACTTGTGTTAAGTTGGATCGTTGCTTCCATATATGAGGAATATTACCCAACTAGTTGGTGCCGAGACGGCCCGAACAACTTAGAACAAATTGGTTGCTACCTATGCTTCATGTTCAAAGCCTCAAATTCGTGAGTTGAAAACACATTTACACACAATGCACAATACCAATATAGAGTCCTATGTGCAAAAGGCGAAAGGAATTGCAAAAAAGTTGGTTGCATTGCAACATTTAGTTGAATTCATCCTTGCTGGATTGGGACCAGCCTATCGTCCCTTTACAAGATCGCTTGAATCGCGTCAAGAGGATATCTTGTTTGATGCTTTATATGGATTATTGTTGAATGAAGAACGTCAATTAAAGATAGACGGGGCTCTTAATGTTATAGAACCCACAACACACTACACTCAAAGTTCCTTTGCCCCCAATCGTGGTAGAGGTAGAGGTAGAGGTAGAGGTAGGGTAACAGGGGCCATGGACGTTCTCAAAATCATGATTTTTATTCGATGACTCAACAACGTGGTTTCCAGAGCACCACTCAATCCTCTAATAGCTTGTCTTCAACTTTCGATACGTCAATAATTATTTGTCATAATTGTGAAGGAAAAGGCCATATATCACGAGTTTGCCCATCAGCCAAGACATCGAATGACACTCGGGTGTCTGGACCACCCGTTTCTAACCTAGCACTACCCAAAATTTACCTACTCAAAATTGGTTGATGGATCGTGGCACCATACATCATCTGACATCTGATCTTGATAACCTTGGCATTGACTCTGAATATCAAGGCCCCGAGGAAGTACCTCTAGGTAATGACTCAAAATTGCCAATCTCTCATATAGGTGCAAGCTTTATTATTGCTTCTGACAGAAAATTCAAACTTGACGATATTCTTCACGTTCCATCTGCTACTCAAAATTTAATTTTCATTAGTTCTTTTACTACATCTAACAATGTTTTTGTTGAATTTTTTTCTAACCATTTTTTGATTAAAGATTTGACAACGAGGGTACCACTGCACCGAGAGAGGACTAACAGAAGACTATACTTGCTTCCTGTGAAAAGACTATCTTCTCCGGCTTTCTTTGCAGCTTCTCTTGGTGTTTTGGCATGCTCGTCTGGCACATGCATCTTATCCTACCATCCGTCAAGCATTACCATCTACTGTTTTACAGTCTAGTAAATTCCCTAATTTGTGCATTACTTGTGCTGTTAGCAAAAGTCATAAGATTTCTTTTAGTGAGTCTAGTTTTCAGGCTTCTGGCCCTCTTGATTTGATTTTTTCGGATGTTTGGGGACCTGCCCCGGTTGTTTCTAATGATGGCTATCGTTATTATGTGATCTATTTTTATCATTTTAATAAATATACTTGGATTTATTTTCTTCGCTTTAAATCTGAAGTTTTGTCTGTTTTTATTCAGTTTCGCACTCTAGTTGAAAAATACTTTGGTCGCCCTATTAAATGTTTTCAAGCTGACTGGGGATGGGAGTTTCAAGCATTGACCGATTATTTACTTACTAATGGAATTACACAACGTGTTTCCTGTCTTTACAGTCCCGAACAAAATAGTTGTGCAGAACGTAAACATAGGCATATTGTCGAGATTGGTAGAGCATTATTACATCATGCCAATGTTCCTTCTCATTTTTGAACAAATGCATTTGAAACTGTCGTGTATACTATTAGCAGATTACCCACACCACGGTTGAAAAATCGATCACCTTTTTATGCACTTTTTCAAAAGGATCCAAACTATTCTTTATTACGTGTTTTTGGTTGTATGTGTTTCCCTTAGCTTCATCCCTACACCAAGAACAAATTATCACCCCGATCTAAATCATGTGTGTTCTTGGGATACAGTAAAATTCATAAAGGATATAAATGTTATAATCCTCTTTCTTCAAGATTTTTTGAATTACGTCATGTAGTTTTTGATGTATCTGTGTTTTTATTTTTTTCACAGGATGCGTTGGTGCCCATGAAATCAACCAATAATACCACAGATCCTCTCACACTACAAGTGCCTCTTTCTCCTACAATACCTCTGATCCAACTCCAAATAATTCTCTTTCTAAACCTTCCAGACAAGTCCCTTTACCAGATCAGTCCCGTACCTCGCTAATAGTCGAGCTGCCTATATCCCTGACACCTTTACAACCTCTGCCTGTTGATGTTCTTTCGTCAAATTCGGCCGTACCATATGAGTCACTACCACCTCAGTTGCCACCCTCATCACCTACTCGGCGTTTGGTCACTCGAGCTCAAACTGGTTTGTTAAAGCCCAAGCAACCATTTTCTATGTTTGTTGCTACTCCAGTCTTTACGGAACGTTCTTGCTACTCTCAAGCTATTAAGCATGAGCATTGGCGGTGTGCTATGACTGATAAATACAATGCATTAATACACAATGGAACCTGACAGCTTGTTCCTTCATCCCCAACTCAAAATATCATTGGTTGTCGATGGATGTTTAAGACAAAAATAAAGGTTGATGGTTCTTTAGACCGTTACAAGGAACAACTAGTCGCCAAAGGATATCACCAATAGCCTGGGATTGATTTTGTGGATACATTTATTCCTGTAGTTAAGCCATCCACGATTCGGTTGTTGTTATCCTTGGACGTAACTAATGGTTGGCATATCACACAGCTGGACATCTCCAATGCTTTTCTTCATGGTAACTTGGATGAGGTTGTTTATATGTCTCAACCTCCTGGTTTTGTAGATCCCTCTCACGCAGACCATGTGTGTCTTCTCAAAAGATCCCTGTATGATCTCAAACAAGCTCCTCCGATGTGGAACAAGCAACTTATTGATGCTCTCACTTCACTAGGATTCTCGGGTTCTAAGACGGACAGTTCTTTGTTTTATATGTCTATTCCGAGTGACAATATTTTTTGTTTGATATATGTGGATGATATTTTGGTGCTTGGCAATAATCCTGCCCATATTAAGTTTTTGGTTGCGCACCTCCAATCCCAATTTGTTGTACGTGATTAGGGGTCTCTTTCCTATTTTTTTGGGTATATCAACAACTAAAACCAGTGAAGGTTTGTTTTTATCTCAAAAAAATATGTTGAGGAGCTCCTTCGACTTGTCCAGATGGAGTCTTGCAGTCCTGTTAACACTCTCATTTTCCCATCTTCCAAGATTTCATCATCTGGAGGTGCTCTATTCAATGATCCGACGCTGTATCGTAGCATAGTTGGTGGGATGCAGTACTTGACCTTCACGCGTCCAGATTTGGCGTATGCAGTGAATAAAGTATCTCAATTCATGCATTGTCCTATGGATACTCTTTGGGTGGCAGTGAAATGTATACTGCATTATATCAAAGGGTCATTAGCTCATGGTCTGTTCTTTTCACATCGATCTACTACTTTACTTCATGGCTATGCCGATTTCGATTTGGCGGGGGGGGGGGGGGGGGGGGGGGGGGTGGGGGAGATATGGATGATAGGAAATCCACCACTGGTTTTGCTATATACTTAGGTAATCATTTGATTTCATGGTCATCAAGGAAGCAAAAAGCGATATCCCGATCAAGCGCTGAGGCCGAGTATAGAGCACTAGCTGCTGCAACTTCAGAAATTACTAGGGTATAGTTTCTGCTCCGAAAAATTGGCTGTTTTACCTCTTCTACACCTATTCTCTGGTGTGACAATCTAAGTGCTACATGCTTACCAACCAATCCCATTTTCCATTCTCGCACTAAACATATGGAGATTGATTTTCATTTTGTTCGAGACAAGGTTCGTGCTAAGACTCTTTCAGTTCGTTATGTCAGTTCTCATGATCAAGTTGCAGATCTATTGACAAAGTCATTGTCCAATTCACGGTTTCTTGAGTTGCAGCCCAAGTTGATGGTGGTCTAGACCCCTGCTCAATTTGAAGGGGAATGAAGAAGGATAACGTTGGATAAGTTTACATAGGGATGACTTAATGTAGGACTCTCTGTTTTCGTTTAGGACACTTACGTGATCTGTATATATAAATATGACAGTGTATTTTTAACATAACACGATTGAAAACTCTTTCAATACCTGTTACTAGTTCCTACATTTTATATTACTAATTTCATGACTATATTATTACTTCGATTAACATGTATTGTTCGAGGACGCTAAAATATGTGTTACTAGCTCGTACATTTTTTACTACTTATTTCATGACTCTAAGCTTAAATTATTTACATTAATGGTAGGTGTGAGAGGCTAGCTTTGGATGGCTTCAGGCGGGGTAGGGGTAGGCCGAAAAGTATTGGAGAGAGGTGATTAGACGTGACATGGAGCAGTTACAGCTTACCGAGGATATGACCCTAGATAGGAAGGTGTGGAGGACGCGAATTAGGATAGAAGGCTAGTGCATGTGGGGGGTGCCTTTGGTACGTTAGTGTAGGGAATTAATGTGTGGGTGTCTTATCTCTATTGCGCCATCTTGTTTCATGCTTTTATTATGAATTTGTTTATTATTCTTTGTCTTGAGTCGGGGGTCTATCGGAAACAGCCTTGCTACCTCTCCGAAGGTAGTGGTATGGACTGCGTACATCTTACCTTTCGCAGACCCCACTGTGTGAGAATACATTGGGTTTATTGTTGTTGTATAAAATCTCTACATTATTACTACTATGATTAACATGTATGGTCGGCTGAAGCTAGAATACATGTTACTCATAGTTGATTCGAATTCAACAACTTGTTATACATTATCTTAAAAATATTTATTAATTTAAAACTCAATAACTAACAACACTAAAATGCAGAATTTATAATCTTCAAAGTTCAAACTAATGGCTCTGCCTTTATGTATAGCATGTACTCCATATTTTACAAGTTACCGTATCGGGTTTAATGTGGTTACTTGTTAGTTGTCATAGTCTTGTCAAGATAATGTACTTTACAGTCATTAGTGTACAGAAAGTAAAAAAATGAAAATAACAATTACTATAAAGTTTGGATAACGTCAAGAAAAGCATAAAAAAGAAACCAAAAAATAGCTGGGAATCTACAAAGCGGTACGCGGTATGAGCTTAAAAAAAACCTGTGGGCTATCACCATAGATATCCTATACAAATATTTTTATAATTTTATTCATGAAAAGGTCACATTACAACAAGTTGGGGAAGCCAAACTGATAAACGTATGAGATCACTGCTATGGTAATAATGCATGGAAGGGGAAAAAATAAAATAAAATAAAATAAAAGAACCATCCACCGTCGAGCTTTATTTGGGTCCCGCCCCACACTGTTCTTTGCATATAATATTATAAGTACTATATAGTATCAAATTCATAAATAACCAATAGAATTCAAATCCCTATATATATATACATAGTTGAACTTATTTGTACTCACCAATCATATCCAAACATTAAACAAGCTTAGTTTCTTCTTCTCCTCCTCCTTTCAAGTATAGCACTATATTAATCACTCGAAATAGTCATACGTGAAACACATACCAGTCTACCCAAAAAAAAAAAAAAACAAAAAAACCTTGAAATATCAGTCATATATATAAGGTTTTTCTTTTCCTTCTCAAGAAAATTAAGTTGATGATATGGGGATATGTATAAGGGCAATGATTCGACAAGCTAAGGATAATGTATTTGTACGAACAAAAGAAGAGGTACCAAAAGGACATATAGCGGTGTATGTGGGAGAGAGGTATTACAAGAAACATAGGAAGTTTGTTGTTCCAATATCATATTTGGAACATCCATTATTTCAAGAATTGTTGAGGAAAGCAGAGGATGAATATGGATTTGATCATCCAATGGGTGGTCTTACTATTCCATGTACTGAAACTACATTCCTCAGTATTACTTCTCATTTGAATCTCATTACTAGATGTCAATAATATTATTCAACAATCAAGAATGTACATGCAGAGGAGAGGAGGAGGACATATCGGGCCAGTACTTCAAGATTATTTTTTTGTGTTCTTATCATTGAATTCATCGTACTTTTAAAATTATCGTGAGTTCAGAATTTATTATTGTGTTTAGTGAATTGTTATACATATATACACACATTTAAGTTCAATGTCAAAATAACAAGTTCAGTTGCTTACGTGCATGCTTACATTGTTTCAATTTTAGTCAAATTGATCACCAACACATATACAGCATATATATTGTGATTTCTGTAGGCTTATTAGTCGTGAAGGATAATTACCTGTTCTTTTTCCTTATCCTTCGTTATTTCCTGCTAATTTATAATGCACTAGACCAGCAATATTGGCACTTTCACAATTTTGAAAAATCTTTTGACCCTCTTCAATATTATATTGTTGATTAATCTAAATATACCTTTAAAGATAAACCTATTCAAGCTATGGCACTTGAAAACTTGGTTGCTAATAAGAACAAGTTTAACTTTCATATATCGCTATAAGTAGCGTAATAAAAATATTTACATGATCAGATTGTGTAAAAATAACTAAAACGCCAAAATAATGTATAATAATTAGATTAATAGCCTACAAAACAAGACAAATTACTTGCTCGAACATTTTAGATCACACACTCAGTTTAAAAAAAAAAAACATACTCGGTATACATAGGTTAAATTTTGTTGGAGTCCCACATCAGTGAGTTAAAGGGTCCTTGTTTTCTTTATATGATCTTTATCATGTTATTAGAGTCAGGCCCACCCAATTCAGTTGTTTCCGATGTTAGGCCCCCCATCTTATATTGTCCACGCTCCAGATGTCCAGATGTCCAGCCCTGGACGTGCGGGGGTATTAGAGTCCCACATCAGAGCCAGGCCCACCCAGTTCATTATTTCCGATGTCTTATATTGCCACGCTCCATTTCTTTAATGGTATCAGAGTCAGGCCCACTCAGTTCATTGTTTTCAATGTTGGACC
Source organism: Capsicum annuum (assembly GCF_002878395.1). Taxonomy (NCBI): domain Eukaryota; kingdom Viridiplantae; phylum Streptophyta; class Magnoliopsida; order Solanales; family Solanaceae; genus Capsicum; species Capsicum annuum. The sequence continues at coordinate 171,065,381 of NC_061118.1, forward strand.
TCCCCCCATATTGTCTACGCTCCATTTCTTTATCATGGTATCAGAGTCAGGCCAACCCAGTTCATTGTTTTCGATGTTGCCCCCCCCCCCCCCCTCCCGATCATATATTGTCCACGTTTCATTTCTTTATCATGGTATTAGAGTCAGGCTCACCCAATTCATTGTTTCTGATGTTGGGACCCCCCCTCCCCCTTATATCGTCCATGCTCCATTTCTTTATTATGGTATCAAGAGTCAGGCCCACCCAGTCCATTGTTTCCGATGGTGCCCCCCTCTTATATTGTCCACGCTTCAGATGTCCAGCCCTGGGCGTGCGGGGTGTTGGAGTCCCACATCGGTAGGTTAAAGGTCCTTGATCTCCTTATATGGTCTTGAACAATCCTCTTAAACTAGTTTTTGAGGTTTAGTTAGGCCCAAAGTTGATTTCTCTATTAAATTTAGACTGAAAAAAAGATTGTTTTGACACCTCATTTATGCTAAAAGTATGGCTTCCACTTCTTTGGGGCTAGTAACATTCAACGCTGCTTTGCATGGCTGGAATTTCTGTTTATTAAAAGGTAATATTAATTAATTTGAATAACCTACTTTACAACGTCATTAACGACCTACTAAAACACACTGGAAAATAATTAATTATCACATCGGTGGGGTTATTTATTTTAGTTTAGTTGTACGGAGGTTGATCATTAGTAGACT
>NC_061118.1:171069076-171079577 GCF_002878395.1 Capsicum annuum
TTTCGAATTGTGAATGCATGCTAAACGAGACAAAGGAAAATCTTTTTGATGTTTTTGAGAAAATGAGTGCGAAAGGTAAAAAAGTCCTTTTGAATTTTGGAATTGTGAAAAATATAAGCCATAAAAAACTCTAAAAACTACGAAACTCTTTTTTTTTCTTGTTTTTTTTTCATTACCCACACACTTTACTTCTAACACATGTTTTTCCCAAATTAGTTCGTCAAATGACCACGTTATCCTCAAAGATGTAACATTTAGCACGTAGGGTTGCTTTAGAGGTGAGTCTCCTACAAAGGACCAAGTGGGCTCCACTAGGTCTCAATATGATGCACATAAGCATGACCTAAAGACTGACCTACGTTTGGATTCACTAACAAAGCTGTTCGGGGGAACGTATGGTCGATAGTGGCTGGGACAGCTTTCCACCTACTCCATAACACCGACGGCTCTCCCCCTAAAATAAGGGTGACTTAACTAGAGGTCATGTACAACACGGGTACTACGGACTTGTTGCAGAAAGAAGGTTGGGGGTAGACACATGATACCAGATATAAAAGCGGTGACACATAGGATAAATACTGTACACAAAGAGCACGAAAACATTCCATAATGATAAAACAATAACAGAAAACAACACACAAAAAAAATGTTTATACACCTATAGTGCCAAACAAAGCCGATACGACTCCAAAATAAGCTCGGATTCTGAACAAGTCCCCCGCAAAGTCGCCAAAGCTGTCACACCCACTTTTCAACATCCAAAAAGATTCGTTTTAAGTTTCGAAAGGGCTTTTATTAAAGTGACCAAAAATAAAAATTTTGTTTCGAAAAGGATTATTTATATTTAAACTCAGAGTCGCCACTTGGCATAATCTGGTGTGCCAAGTCACCGTTGAAAATCCTTTTTTGAAAAATAATTTTGACTCTTTTAAACTGATTTGTGAACAGAGATTCCGACTAAGGAATTCTGTTGACCGAGGGAAAGGTGTTAGGCACCCCTCGGTCCCGTGGTTTGACCACGGTCACTTGGTGGAACATATTGGCTAATTTGATACTACGAATGTATAAAATACATAAAACACGTAAAACAATCAAACGACAAACAAAACAAAATGAGTAAAAAATATAATGTCCAGTCCGAGTTATACAGTCCAAAATAGAAAAAAATATGAGAATAAACCCTATCTAACTTACAGTAATCCTAACTATGCTCCCGTGCTTTACCCGATGCCTCGGGCCTTCATCACGAACCTCCTTTTCGTACATGATACGTCGGGGCATTCCCCGGTGAAGATACAAGTACCTCGAGGCATTCCCCGGCCAAATGAGTATAATTGAATGAAATGCGATAAAACAAAACAACTCCAACACATATTTCAAACATTCCAACAATCCACCAATTCTAAATTTTGCCTACCCGAGCCTAGTGTTTGCCTTGCCGCTCGATGACATATCACGTTCAACACAACAATGAATCAAAATACTATAATATTCACTTTTATCAATTTTCGATTCTCATTCCCCAAATAATCAATTTTAATCCTCCATGAGATATTATTTCATCACACACCTTATAATTAATCCATAATCAAGGAAATCAAACACTAAATCAAAACAAACAATAATTCACATCACCACGGATCAACCAACACACCGGATTTAATTTAAACCATAGAACACGATAAATAACAAAATAAAGAAGAGAAAGAAGAGAATTAGACCTCGATTCGAAGGTTTGAAAATTCAATAATGCTTTAACGAAAGAATAGAAACCATGCCGAAGAACCTCGAATCGAACCTCAACAAAGGACTCACCAACTTTGTACTAAATCAACCGCAAGAATCTCAAAATTTGACCCGAACACAAATTCACGAAAGCAAACCCGCAACCCAAAGCAAAGATCACAAAGCCCTACCAATCGTACCTAATTAGCACACTCTGTTACTATTTTTGGTCACTTTCTGGTGGATGGTCGCCGGAATCGACACTGGAGGTCGGATTCAGTGGCTTTCCAGCATGCTTCGGTCACTGTTGTAGCATCGCAGAAGCTTCGGCGAGCTTAAAAGTAGAGGCGCTGCTGTCCTTCGCCATGAATCGTCTCTCATTCGATCTCTATCCCTCTTTTGCGGTTCTCTGCTCTCTCTCTCATTTTCTTTCGTTGCTTTTCTCTCTCTTTCTCTTGCTTTTTTTTTCTTCTCTCTCAATCTCCCTCCGATCTGTGTGTGTTGCTATTTCAGCCAATGGAATGATGATGGGTATCCAAAAATAGAAAAGAAAAATCTCCGATGATGAAGTTTTTGGTCTGTGTATATGTATCTTGTTCGGTCGAAAAGAAAAAAAGTTGAAGACCCCTATCTGTATAATATTGTATCTCGCTTCTTGTGAGAATTGCAGTCGGTTCTTTTGTCTTGAGAGTGACAGTGAGTATCCCCTCCAGGGAATATGCTTCTGGGTCCTTTTATTTGCTTTGTGGACAAGAAATAAAAAGGGGAGGTCACGTGGAGAGGGAGTGGTGAGGGTGATGTGTCATTTTTTAATAGGGAAGGGTTGTTAGAATAAGATAAAATTAGTTAGGAATTGTTAGTTTTTGTCTTTTTGTGAAGGGGTTATCACACAGGTGAGGGCACACACTAAGATGATGGTAAAATGGTAAGAATGCTTTCGAGAATGGACAAAATTATGTGTCTACACTTTTTTTTAGTTTTTTCTTTTTAGTTTTTTTATCTCTCTTCTATATGTAGCCTCTAGCTTTTTTTTCTTTTCTTTTTTCATTTTTTTGTCATTTCTTTTTTTGTTCTCTATCTTCTATCTCTACCCTCTGCCCTTTGTTTCCCTTTGTCATTTCTTTTTTTTCCTTTTCCTTTTTTGTCTTTTTTTTTTCTATTTTTTATTTTTTTGTTTTTACTTCTTTCTCATTTTTTTATTTTTTGGTTGTATTTTATGTTTTATATTTTTTTATTTTCGAAGAACATGGTTAAGTCGAGTACAAATTATGGATGATGACTAAAATATCGTAACCATTCAGTATATTTATTTTCACCATCATCTTTTTTCTTTTTCCTTTTCTCCTTTTTCATTATTTTTTATTTTTGATTTTTTTTATATTTTTTTCTTCAATTCTTTCTTTACGCTTTTTTCTCTCTTCTATCTCTAACTTCTACCTCTCTTTATATTTTTTTTCTTTCTATTTTTGATTTCCTTCTTTTTATTATGATAATGAAAATACCATTAATGCATATTGATTTATATTCACCCAACATTTATAATTCGAGGGCTATGTGGATCCTCAGCCATATATATTTTAGTCTCAAGAAAATACAATTAATTCATATACTTTTTTTTGGTTTTTCATCCGGTGCCAGCATTGGAGCCTCGAATAATTCGGATCGGACATTGCAGGGCCCATTAAGGTGGCAGCGCTCCCAACAGAGTTTTCTCCATAACCAGGGTCGTACCCTCGACCTCTGGTTAAGGGTGGACCAGCTCCATCCACTGCACCGCAACCCATGTTGATTTTAATTCATATACTTATTTGTATATAAATACAAATGATAAATTACACATATTGACAACTAAACTATTCAAATACAAATAATAAATTTATTTGAAATATATAGTATGATACAAATAAGTTTAAAGTAAAAAAATATAAAATGCAATGACAAAAAAAAAATGAGGAAAAGAATATTCAAAAATAAGAAAAATAACAAAAATGACGAACCAAGAATGAAAAAAGGGGAAACGGAAATACAAAAAAAAAAAAAGAATGCAAAGAAACAAAATTGAAAAAGAAAAAAATGATGAAAAAGAAGAAAGAAAAAAGTGTAAGAAACGAGTAAAAAATAAGTGCAAAAATAAAATAGAAAAAAAGTAAATTAAAGGAAAAAAGAAAGAAAGAAATAGTAAATTAAAGGAAAAAAGAAAAAAAAAAGAGAAATAAAAGATAGAAAAAAATAATAATAAAGGAGTGAGACTATGAACTATATTTAATTGATAAGAGATGTTATGAATTATATAGGCTAAATGGTATAATTAGAAGTTTATATTTATTAACTCATGTAGGTCTCAAGCAAATACGAATGATGAAATAAGAATGAGAAAGGGGAAAGCGGAAAAAAAAAGAATACAAAGAAAAAAGAAATAAAAATAAAAAAAATAAAAAAATAGATGAAAAAATGAGAAAGAAAAAAAGAAATTATAAGGAATGAGTAAAAAAATGAAAAAGAAAAAAAGTAAATTAAAGGTAAAAAGAAAGAAAAAAAGAAGAAAAAAATAAACTAGAAAAGAAAAAAAAAATGAAACTTTAAGCATAGGTGGATGATTTCTATATTTAAATCGGTACCCATATTTTATCTATTTTGTCCATAGTTGTATGAGCTTTTAAAATGAGTTGAAGTCCATATTTATCCATTTGAAATATGAGTGATCCAATTCTCTACATATGGGTTAAATGGACTCATTTTATAAATATGAGCTGAAATTGCCACCCTAGGCACAATAATAGATAGCTAATGATAAAATTATAATTACGCAAATTCGCCTTCATTTCCTTGTCCTGCAACTTCGTAGGGTTGCGTTGTATAGCTCGTAACTGAATTAATAATTAATGTATTTCATAAATCCAAAATCATATATACGCGGAGAATTAATTATGTACAAAAGTATAGTAGTTTTCGTTAAACTAAGAAATTTATTTATATTTGTTAGTCGTTACTAGATGAAATCATTGGGTTGTTCGATCTAACTTATAGTTGTACCGAATTTGTTTTTTGGTTCACCCTAATAATTAAGACTTCTTTTTCCTTTTTTCATTTTTATTTGTTCTAGGTCACCCTTATAATATTTTGAAAACCAAAATGCTTGTTATAATAGTAGTATTTCATTTTAAAGGAATAGTTAATGTTCAAGCAACAAGGAAAAAAATTCTCACCACTATTCGATAAAAAATGCATTTGTACACGATAATCGATGGGTGTGGTATAGCGATAAACGTCAGTACAAAAGCTCGAAGTATAGTAGTGACTATTATGTTAGATGCTATCAATAAATGAATAAAACATACTAAACCTCTAATAACACAATCTTTAGAATAAGACTTGAAAGTATTATCAATTGTATCTTATGCATAAGGGATGTCACGTCAATATAAAAAAACGTGCTTGAATTATTAAGAAAAAGAATCTGGCCATGTACAAGAAGGATTGTGGTAAAAATGTTATTAAGTAAATAAAAATATGATCTCTATAACGACTTAAACTTTTTTAAATAAGATCATATAATTTACAATATTCAAAATGCATGCTCATGCTCAATAGAAGGCAGAGTTGATAAAACTACCACTTGTTTAGATCATACTATTTTCATGCAAGTTGCCACTGGTTGGGACTTGGGTGGAAAATTCAACACGAAGAATAATAATAAGCATAACACAAATTTGTTGTGTTGCCATACTTCCGAAAATTCAACGCCAAGACAAATGCATGTGGGCATGCAGTTATTTCCTCAAAGGAGGCACGTAGGATTTAATTTGCATCAAAAGTTATCTTTATATCATAATAATGACTTCACCACTTTTTGGAGAACTCCAAGGACAAGAAGACAGTATGGGAGTAGCAATTTGAAATTACTAGCTCCATTTTAAACGAATAGTTAATATTCAAGCACCAACAAAAAAATCTCACCTCTATTCGATAAAAATTGCATTTGCTTTGCATACGATAATCGATGGTATGGTATAGCAATAAACGTGTGATTCGTCTTAGATTACAAAGCTCGAAGTAAAGTTGTTACTATATTTATATTAGCTATCAGTAAATGAATAAAACATACTAAACCTCTAATAACACAATTTTTCGAATACGATAGAAAAATAGAGCTTGAATCATTAAGAAAAGAAATCTGGCCACGCTTAGGAAGGAATGTGTTGAGAATTGAGAATGTCATTAAGTGAAGAGTTAAATGGCTCAAAATACATCTAAACTATTCTGATTTTTTGAGTTTCATACTTAAACTATCAAGTGTTTAAATTTCCTACTTGAACTATATCACCAACTAGTTAGCAAAATACATCTAAAATTATTAATGGTTCACTTTTCCTAGAATGTTCAAGTATGAAACTCAAACAATTAATAGTTTAGGTGTATTTTGCTAACTAGTTAGTTGTTGTTCAGATAGGAAACGACTTACGTACATAATAATTCAAATATGAAGCTCAAAAAATTGAAATACGTTAAGTGTGTTTTTCGCCTTTTCCTCTTAATTAGTAAATAGAAATGTGATCTCTTTAACTACTTAAATTTTTAATAAGAAGATCATATATATAATTGATCACGATATTCAAATACACGCCCACCAAATTGCAGAGTTAAGTAAAACTACCACTCGTGTAGAAGTACTATTATCATGCAAGTTGACCAGTTGGGAACAAATATATATACATACTAATAAGTTGAAATTCCACACGAAGACTGATAATCAGCAGAACTGCCATATTCAACACTAAGACAAATGCATGTGGCCATGCAGTTATTTCCGCAGAGGAGGCACGTAGGATCTAATTTGCACCAAAAGTTATCTTTAGATCATAATAATGACCACAACTTTTTGGAGAACCTCAAGGACAAGAAGGCAGTATGGGAGTTGCAATTTGATTCTAGAAAAGAATTAGAGAGCAACATATATATATATGCTGTATACATCTTTCAACATAATTTATTGTTTGTTGGTTTCATATTGGTCATATTTGACAAAAACCATAATATGGACAAGCTTGTCCAAAGTGGAAACAGTGGGAGAATTGTGGTATATATATATATAAAATTCACGAACTTATGGCCACCAAAATTCAGGAATAGATAATCAAGTGGATATATTGTTAGGATTTTTGTCCCGATTTTCTTATCAAATTTAAGTTTTACTTTTTCTTGTAAGGAAAATAAAAGTAACCATAAATACTTTAGTACTTAATTAGTTCAAAATCTAAACTATTCAATTTTGCTTAAATGCAGAGGTAGCAAAATCAGCTCATATATATTTTAGTAAAACGCTCAATCCGTTCAAGTTTAAATAGGTTGTCATAACTTATTGGTTAACTTATCTTAACTCAGACACAAAATCCGAAGCGATCCATCAAACTTTTGTCTTTGAAAGTTCCTAACCTAATATACAATAAGATTTAAGTAAAACAAGATTCATAGTAAAGAAACATATGTGAATTGAAGGCTCATATTATTACTTTTAATTGTATTTAGAGGTCCTCTGTATACCGTAGGAAGTACCTAAATTCACATCTATTAATGTGAAAATATTCTATTATACAGCAATTCACTATGCAATAACTTCTGAGGGATATAATAGTGGGCTGATTGTAATTAGTCACTCCCAGGGAAATATTTGGATATGTTGTACGTATATTTTAATTTGTTGATAAGCAATATAATGAGCAAGCTGCAAAACCATGTGAAGTAGGGTCCTTATCACATGGGACAACCGACCTGCCAATTATATTGCAAGCAACAGTATAAATATAACTTTTCCAGTACAAACTTGAGAACAAAAACAAGTCACTCAAATCATCCAACAGTTTAAACTGCATTATTTCTCTCAACAAGTTCCAGTTCAATTGACAATATACCCATCAAACAACAAAATTAACTTACCTTCAATACCATATCATGGGTATTCGTTTGCTATCTATGATTTCTGGTGTCAAGCAATTCCACAAATTGCATTCTGTTGTTACTCGTAATCAAATATCAGATGCACCAAAAGGACATTTAGCAGTTTACGTGGGAGAAACAGAGAAGAAGAAGCGATATGTGGTTCCAATTGCGTACCTGAATCATCCTTCATTTCAAGACTTATTGCAAAAGGCAGAGGAAGAATTTGGGTTTCAACATCCAATGGGCGGTCTCACAATACCCTGCAACAAAGATGCATTTTTTCATGTCACTTCTCGACTGAACAATGCCTTATGATATGAAGATGCAGCATTAACTGACGGATTATATTAGGGTTACTGTTTTTTGTTCTTTCATTAATTTTTTTCCTCTTGCAATGCAAGTGTCACACCTCTTTTTCCGCTCGAGGAATGAGTCGAAGGGTTTTTCCTATTAAAGTGATGGTTTTGAATAGGGATTATTTTATTAACAAGTCACCACTTGAAATTGAGTTATGGTATTTCAAGTCATCTTTTTTTTTTTTTAAATCCCTAATCAAAAGGAAATGACTCTTTATTATGGTCTGCGAAAACAGAAGACGGGTAAGGAATTCTGTTGACCGAGGGGAAGGTGTGAGGCACCCCTCGAGTCCCGTGGTTCTAGCACAGTCGCTTTCATTGACTTATCTTGACTAAAACTATTTTGATAATTATGTTTGTAGGCCTAGATTCACTCATTTTTATTATAGCAAAACTGTCTATATATTTTATATTAAATCAATGAAAATTAAATTTAGAAAAATATTTGTCAAGGTGCATTATTGCTGTTGACACCTAATTTTTGACTCTCCCATTCATAAAATTAATTTCTCGATGCTTAGGTTTTCTGAACATTTATATATATATATATATATATATATATATATATATATATATAAGTTAACAGTATGAAAATTATGTTTTTCTTATTAATATCACATCTTACAAATTTAATCAAAAATAAATAAATAAATATATGTTAAATCATCATTCCACTATTTTTCTAAAATGAGTAAATAAATATATGTTAGCGTATTAACATAATACTTACTACATTATTATACTTTTGCAAAATTCACTCTATTTTTTGTTAATTCAATTATACATATAATTCAATTCACTCTATTTTTTGTTAATTCAATTATACATATAATTCAATTCACTCTATTATAATATTTTTGAGAAAATTAATTAAAGCATCATTAAATTAGTTAAGTGAAATCGATTAGGGGTGAATTAAATTAATTCATTTTTGGGCCTGTCTTTTGTTTCAGTTAAATTGTAATCCAAACAACCAAATGACCCAATTTCAAGACCTTTCACCCCAGGCCCAATTTTAATTAATCCAGATGGCCCAACAACAATTAAAATCCTCATCTATTCTAATTCAACTCCAACATATCAGCCCACTCTTTTTTACCCAACAAAGCAATCCGGCCCAAGACCCTTTAATCTTTTTCCTTTTATCTGATTGTTATCAACAACCTCTGCAATATCGACGCAAACAACAACAGCTTCAACAAACAACAGCTTCCTCACCCCAAAAATCCACCGAACAATGATATAAGTCGTCCAAGTCAAAGATAGATCTTATCCCTGCGAAATCTCCTCGAATCTGCAGAGATACAATCTTTAAAATCTCTTCACATCTGATATCTTAAGCCTTCATTATTGACTTCAGGCTTATTGTTGTCCAAAATTCAATCTTATGGAAGAATCATCAATCAATCCGGATTATGGGGGATATGTTTTATCTCATCTCATTTCAGCCTGTGTCAATTCTCAAAAGGTGTTAAATTTGAAATTCAAATTGATTGTTTTTTACTATAAATAGCCGAACTTCCACCCCTCTGAGGGGGACAACTTTTTGAAGGTTGAAAATTGAAACAAAAGAGTGAAAACTAGTGAAAAAAGGGAGATCATCCAGTTCACATTACTGTTTCCTTCTTGTTTTTCTTATTTTCTTTTCCGAAATCGAAGTTCGACTTTGAGCTTGGATCGCCAACGAAAAGCCTTTAGTTCGTTGTCCCACACAAGGTAATTCAATCCCGTTTAATTATATTAGGTTCAGCTTCTAGTGGTTCACTAATCTTTTGATTTTATCTATTAATGTTGGCTTGATTATTAACATAAGCATGAGGTAAAAATGGTGTTTGTTTATCTGATTCTCTTCATCATGTAATGTGTTATGAAATATTTTACGTGGTGATTTAGCTTGAATATCTTTAATCTGAAGTGCATATTTGAGTGGTCTGTTCTATTTTGGTTGTTTGTGAATGCAAATATGAACCATTTATATGCCATTTAATTAACTAGGATGTGAACTGTGGTTTTGAGCATGAAATTGCGAAGTAAAAAGCTATATTTCCTTACTTTCTGATTCACTCGAGTTGGTCACTGCGTGGGGCTATTTCGTCTTCAAATGTTTAATAATATATGGATTAAAGTTAATAACATTGCTTGAAGTGTTTATGTTTGGTCGAAAGTATAGAACGTGTTGGCCTATCACGTAAAATTGATCCTCCTATCTCTCTTTTCAGCCCATTTTGTTCTTGTTCTGTTAATATGTGACCTGTTTTGGCTTTAAACTAGATTGATGTTGTTATCCGTTTCTTGGCAAATTGAGTTCAAGAACATGTGTTGCCTTGATTGTCTTTCGTCTCGATATATAGTTGTTTTATGCTTAAACATATGAATTCGGTCCTTCCGATTTTACTTTCATCTTTTTCTCCTTCATCTTATATATGATTTGGTGTCTTAAATATATGATTTCATTCTAAGTCTCATTATTGTTGCTTTTCACT
>NC_061118.1:171082577-171096835 GCF_002878395.1 Capsicum annuum
TAGGTTTTGGGAGTTGAGTTTTATGTGAATCCCTTCCAATTTTACGTTGTTGTTGATTCAAAAATTTGGTTTGGTACATAAATTTCTTTCAAGTGTCAAGTTTATGAATTTATTGGTTTACTGTGAAATTCTACCCTTATTACTTAGTCATGATTATATTCGTGATCGTAATGGATATGCGGTTGTTTTGGTGATCAGTTATACGAATTTTTGAAGCTCGTTTTCCTCATCTTTTGGTCTTTGAATCACCTAAATGTAGAGCTTTTCTTTTCTCTCTGTTTTGCTTCATGATATATAGCTACTGCTTGTTAATGTGATGTATGAGCGAGTTTCAAAATATCATTTGTCCATAGTGTTTTATGGCATGAGCATGAGTATCAAATTGCTGAAATTGATCATAAAGTTAGCATTCCGATGAAATCTAGCTATGGGGCTGTCTAATATAACTCGTTGGGATAGTTATTAGATATGTGATAAAAATAGTTACTGTCTACTCTTTTCCGCTAGAATAGAATATAATCGTTCATGTATTTTCGTTGCTCGTCTAACTTCTTTCATTTTTTGAGTAACTAGTAAAGAAAATAATTTGTTAGAAACTCGCCAATTATGTTTAAAAAAAAATTAAACTTGTCACTAAACATTTACCATATGGACCTGCTAAAAGTTTAAACTAGATTGCTTTTTGTAATAGACTTATAATTCTGACACATCAAGGACCTCTAAAATGATTTCCAGAAAAGGGAGGCTCTTTATTTGGGACATTTACAGCAATCGCAGCTGGCTTACTAACATTTTCTTTAGTATTTTTGTTTCATTTTTTTTTCTTTTTAGCTTTCTTCTGCACATTCTTGCTTGTCTGGTTGTTTCACTTATGCTCAGAACTTTGGCAAATGAAATTAAGAGTAGTAGAATAACTAAAGTAATCATTCTCAATTGTTTAATGTTTGAGATTTTAAGTTTAAAAATTGATCATCTCTACTATTAATATTCTTAAGTTCTCATGTTTCATTGGGATTTGACTTAAAAATAGTTTATTTAGTATATATCTTTTTGTTTTGTTTCACGTCCTTACATTACCCTGCTATTTGATTGCTACTAATTTTTATCCTTTTCTTTACATGTACACCTGGGAGCGCATTTGGGGTCTCAAGGCTTGACCCTATCTCTGTCCAAATCAGAGAAGCAAAAATATCGCATTATACATTGTCGTCTAGCGAGTCTAGTCTCTCTTTTCCTCTCTTCCGAATTTATTCTTCTTTAGACACTCGTTATTATTTTTGTTTAATATCTCGCATATTTTTATGCTTTTTATATTTGGTATGTCTTATTTGAATGTGAATCTTTGAATATGAATCTTTGAATGTGATAGCAACTCAATTATTCACTTCTCGTCTCTTATGTTTTAAATTTAGCATAATCACTAGGCTTATGTAATTAATTCAATGTCCCTAAGGGTTAAATTTGGTAGGTAAAATATGTCCTTTAGAATAATGGTCAAGTTTTGTTAAAATTCCTTAATACTTCTTTAATATGAAATAATAACTTATCTTTAAAATCAAGTTAGTTTATTATTAGGTAATAATTTGGAAAGCCCTTAAATATAAATTTTGTGGTACTAGGAAAGTCGGCCTTACTAATTTTAGATATGGTAAATCAAAATTTATTTTTATTAATTTTAAATAAAAGATGGAACTTCACAAGTCCCTTCTAAGGTTTCCTAATGGCAAAGCAAAATATATTTTATTTATTTGTATCATAATAAATAATAAATTTCTCAAGTTACAAGATATTTAAATAATTTGTTTTATCTATTCACTTAGCATAGGATAATTAACTTATTTTTTATGAAGTTTAATTTTAAAAAGAAAAAAATGTCATTTTTAGAATTAAAAAATGAGTTCTTAATATAATTATTTTTTGTAATTATTAGTTGAAATCTTTTGTAAGGAATTAATTTTAAATAACTTTCTTTTGGCAACAATAAGGTTCAAATATTTTTATGAGTCGTTTTAGATATTTTTCGACAAGTGGATGAACTTTTTTCTAAATTCTTCTAATCTTACCACACCTTAATAGGATGTATATATTTCTTAATATCTTATTTATATCCTTCTTAATTTAATATTTGATTTCATTATCTAATCTAAGTTTGGCCAATTAATCGTAGTTAGGGGATCCTTTAGGGTGTCTAATCCCTTCCCTTTAGGATAATTTAGAATCCTTACCTAGAATTTAGGTTTTTGCAGACCTTAAAAATGAAGTCTTTATTTATTTTAATCACATAATTTATAATAGGTGTCCTAATTCACCGTAGAACTAATTAGGTGACGACTTCTTTATTTAACTCAGAAGTTTTTCAATATGCTGTACGCTATTTTGACCTCGTGTTAAAATGGGGTATAACAGCTTGGTGACTTTACTGGGGAATTAGATTCTTAACCATAATAAATTTCAGTTAATAATTATGTTTTAATTTTGTTATTTGGTTTGCCTTATTTGTTTTGGATTTATCATGTTGAAATAAATTGTTTATTTGCTATAAGTTGCTTATTTGTTTATTACTTTACATAATTGCTTTGATTTATCATGTCAAAATAAATTATTTATTTGCAATAAATTGCCTATTTGTTTATCGCTTTATATAAATTGGCATTCCGCCCATACTTCTTCCATTCGGAAAAACCGACACAATCACACATACACGTGAGGTGTGCTTCGTGCACCGACAAATTTATTTCAAAATTCTAAATTTTAGGAGAGTTGGCATATGCGCGGGGTGTTCGGATCCTTTTCCGTGTGACCGTGTAGCTTTCTCACTCGAGTTGTCCGCTCGAGAACCTGATGTTTAGTAAGTCAAATCTTAGAAAACTTCAGATAGAGCCTTGCCACCCTTTATTTAGGTCATGCATGCATAAGCTATAGGTGGTTAGACCCATGGTGTCATTTCACGAATTTAGGAAAATGCCCTTATGTCAAATGGGTTTACTACCCGACGGCAATCCTCATATTATGTGCATGTGATAATGATAAACGGATCCAAGCCTAAATTGTGACACTACGAGTTTGGAAAAATGTACTCATTTTTTATTGTTACTTACATTGGTAGGATGGATCTAGTCGCCAAAGTGCCCAAGATTAGGATGGTCGAAGGTGTTCCAGATAAGTTAAAGATATGGTGGGAGAATTTTGACTCGACTGAAAAATTGGAGATCAATGAGAATTTGGAATACCTCCCTACACTCTTCAAGATCTCTCCTGACAAGCATGTGGTTAGAGCGCTGATTCAGTTTTGGGACCCAGATCGAATTGTCTTTACGTTTAAAGATTTTGAACTCACCCTCACATTAGAAGAGATCCACTACTTCACCAATTTGAAGTATCGAGGGATAGGTCAGATCATCCCGCGCAGGTAGTCAGGGAATAAATTTCTTCTCTATTTGGGATTGAAGAATACTGATAAACTCCGTTGCTTTGAAAATGATTGGGTTTTCTTAGATTATTTGTACGAGAGGTATGATTGCCGAGACAGCTATAAGCTATTTAGGAAGGAATTCACTTGTACTTCTAGCCATTGGCGGGTTAGGCGTTCGATTGCATTTATCGTTGCCTTGCTAGGGGTTTGGTATTTCCTAGAGAATATGGAAAGATCAGCACTTTCATATGTCCCGTGGCCCGAGCAATTTTTAAAGGAGTAGATGGCACAAAAGTTACCTTGGTCTCTATGATCTTGGCAGAAATATTTCGTGCACTTGGAAAATGCAAAAGAGGTGAAACACAGTTCTTTGAAGGTTGTAATATCCTCCTGCAGATGTGGGCAAAAGAACATTTCTATAAGCGCGACGATATGACTGACATAATTTTTAGTGCTTTTCATAAGATCCACACTCATGATATGAGATTGAAGAGGTTTGTTTCCCCGGTCAGCACTGACGGTTGGTTTGAGTTCTTAGCTTCTCGTACCAGTGAACAAAACCAGTGGAGATACCCACTACTATCTTGTTCAACAACTTACATACGGTGCAGAGGGCTTTATTATATTGAGCTCATCGGATTAAGGGGTCTACAACCATATGCTCCGGTGCGTGTACTCCGACAGTTTCGCCAGGCGCAGATAATCCCTCTTCAGGCAAATATGCAGGCTTTGGAAGTCCATTTTGGCCCAGATTTCAGAGTTCCTAGGGCTAGCCAAATTTTCCATGAATGGAACAACATTCTCACAATTGATATGAGACGTGGACCAATTGAGTGTTCGCCGGAATATCAACTATGGGTTCGAGAATGTCGTGGCAATATAAGACCCAGTCCAGAAGGAGAACAAGGTTTTGAGGATGTTGGGACGACTAATTGGATACGACATTTTTGTCTTGGAGTCACAATGGTCACACCTGAAATGTGGGCTCAAATGTCCAATATAATGTAGTATTTAGAAAATGTGGGAGCAGGTCCTAGCAATGGTCGGGCATCATCTTCACTTCCGTGATCAAAAGCAGGGTCTAGGCCAAGTCTTAGGTTTTTCTTTTACTTTTCATGTATTTCAAGTTTATATCTTACCATTGTATTTGATCGGTATTTCAATAAAATTTGCCTGTTTTTATTTCCAAACTTAAAGATTGTCTCGAATAAATGGCTTGGAAATTTATCATAATCTCAATTATTTGACCTTAGGCCTACCTCTTGGCATAAATGAGGTCCCGTGCATTGTAGGATGCGTTCTTGATTATTGAAATTTTCTTGTATATGCCCTGTTTGCAATATGATGCATGTTCTTCTTACATTTCCAACATTGTTTGCTTGATTGTGAATTATTTCATTATGCAAATTATTTGCTGATACTAATATACTTATTTATTTTGAAGGTTTTCTTTATTTTAATTTATTCCCCCAAAAAGTTGATTTGTGTTGACTACAAACTGGTGGATCACCTACATTTTACGAGGTCAAAGGCACGAGCAAGCAACAAAATGACTAACTCAGATGGCTTGGGTCTTGTCACCGTCCCTAGAGATGAACCTGAGACTTCGGGGGAGAGGGACGTAACATTTCATGATGAGCAAATAGCTTTTATGATGCAACAGATGACCGACATGCAGAGTGAGATTGATCGACTTCGGAACCTCACAAAACTATCTATCAGCATGAATACTCCACTTCCTGAGCATGGAATAAATGCTATTATTTCATCTTTTTGTCCACCGATTTACTCTCCCGCTTCCCAAAACTTACCACCAAATCCCCCACTCCACCAAAACAACTCAATTTCTACCAAATCCCCCATCAAACAAAATAACCCACAACAAGTAGAATCCCAACAAACAAATCCAGTACCCTACACCACTCCATATGTTCCGCAAGATCCACTTACCCAAACTCCGTTTATCTAAGCTCCACATACCCAAAATATCCCATTTGTCCAAACTACCCCAGTTGTCCAAAACCATCAAGCGGGCCCGCATATATCAGCAGCACCTGTTGCAAACACGCAATATGTGCCCCAAGGATATGTAGCGGGATCTCAACCTTTCACTGACCCAATAGTGACCGCACAAGAAGTTGATTCGTATAAAGAAATGGAAAAGGAAGCAAGGTACAAAGTAGATAAAAACGTAGCAATTGAGATTCACAGTTTGAAGGAAGCGTTTAGGAGCATCCAACAACAGGAAGGATGCGAGGGATTGGAATATAAAGATATATGTTTCATCCAGATGTTGAGTTGCCAGAAGGGTATAAGGTACCGAAATTTGATATGTTTGATGAAAAAGGGAATCCTCAAGCTCATTTAAGGTTATATTATGACAAACTAGTGGGAGTGTGGAAGAACGAGGCCATTGGAATGAAGCTGTTCATAAGAAGTTTGACGGGGGAGGCTCTAGATTGGTACACAAGCCAAGACCCACAGAGATGGCGTTGTTGTAATATCTTGGCGCAAGAATTTATGGATAGGTTCAGGTTTAACACTGAAGTGGTCCCGGATTGTTTCCACTTGATGAAGATAGATAAGAAATCAATAGAGTCCTTCAAAGAATATGCCATGCGGTGGAGAGCAGACACCGCAAAAGTCCAACCTCCTATGGCGGAAAGTGAGATGACATCTCTTTTTGTGCAGTCTCAAAAAGATGCAACGTATTATGACAAGTTGATAAGTGCAGTTTCCCAGAAGTTCTCAGAGGTTGTTAGGATAGGAGAATTTGTTTAAGAAGGCGTCAGGACTTTGGCAGCTTTACAAGCGACAAGTAAGGCAATGCAATCTGATTCAGCTGGGGGAGTGAATAAAAAGAAAAGGGATGGAGTTTCTGTTGTCATGACTATTCAGGAAAAGAGACCAAACCAAATCTTAACAAACCAAAATCCACCACCCCAGCCTTCCTACTATAACTAATATTCCCAAACTCCTCATCCATATTACCAACCTCTACCTGCCCCACATCTTGTTTATGCCACCCAGCCATCATATTGTCCACCTCGAGCACCAGCCTATCAAAATACGCCACAATATCAACATACCTATCCTACTCAAACCCACCACCAACCATAAAATTGTCCTTCAAATTCATCCCGACCTTGTCCAAATTATGAAAAAAGGCCAACCAAAACCTATACACCTCTAGCCGAACCATTATCCCAAATATATGAAAGATTGAGAAATGCAGGAGTACTCCAGCCTATCCAAGGTAGAATTCCCAATCCCCTGCCTGGATGGTTTGATGGGACAAAGCATTGTGTTTATCACTTCGAGGTTGTTGGGCATGACACTGAGAATTGTTTTACTCTCAAGGATAAGATTGAGGCACTTATCAAAGAAGAAGTTATTCAGCTTAAAGGAGCTCCCCCCAATGTGAATAGTAATCCCTTGCCAAATCATGGGGGTGCCCATGTGAACATGATTATCGTTGATGAAGAATGTAATTTGGATGGAACCATCGTATCGGTTAGTGTTAAGGAAAAGGTTAAAACATCAGGTTTTGTTGCGCCTATAGTTACCATCGGGATGTGAGCGCCAATTGTTGAAGTTCTTGTGCACAAGCCCACGATCACAGCTTTAGTTTCTCATACACCTTCGTTGGATACCAAAGTTGTTCCTTGGAATTACTCGACTGATGCAAGGAATAAAGAAAAAGGAAAAATAGTTGTGGAAGCCGCCGCTGCAGGAATGACAAGATCTAGGCGTTGTTATGCCCCTGAAGGTATTGTACAAGGAATTCCTAATAGAGAGAATAGTCAGAAGAAAGTTGTGATAGAGGCTGAGGTCGAGGATTTCTGAAGGAAAATGCCAACTAAGGAGTATTCTATTGTGGAATAGGTAAAGAAAACTCCTATCCAAATCTCCTTATTGGCATTATTAATGACTTCTGTAACTTGTAGGAGCGCTCTGGTGAAGGTGCTGAATGAAGCTCATGTGCCAACTGAGATAACTAGAGAGGGCCTTTCATCTCTGGTGGGACAAATTTTGGAATCCAATATAGTTTGTTTTCACGAAGATGAGTTGCCGCTAGAGGGCCTGGGGCATAATAGAGCATTGAACATCACTGTCAGGTGTAGGTACTAGTTTGTTTCTAAAGTTCTCATTGACAATGGATCAGTGGTTAATATTTTCCCTTTTATTACTCTCCGAGCATTGGGAATTGACATTGGGAAAGTTTATGAAAGTAATGTGAGGGTTAGAGGATTTGACGGAACTCAAAGAGGGGTCATTGGAGAAATTGATTTGGCACTACAAATTGGACCGGTGGAGTTTACGGTGGAATTACAAGTTTTGGATATATTTGCTAGTTACAATTTGTTACTTGGAAGACCATGGATTCACAGTGCTGGAGCAGTCCCTTCCACCCTGCACCAAACTCTGAAATTTATTTGGGATCAATATGAGGTTGTGATTCATGGAGAGAAAAATAGTGTTATCTACCAGGAGAACTTAGTCCCTATTATTGAACGTGTGGAACACCTGGATGGGTTAGTTTTCCATGTAAAGGAGATCATGTGTACTGCTCAGGTAGAGAACTTAAAGTTACCACGGGTACTTATGATGGTGGCCTTGAAAATTTTGAAGAATGGTTTTGTTCCTGGTTGCGGTCTTGGTGTAAACTTAGATGGAATACTAGAGCCAATTGAACTGTTCGGACAGAAGAGCATATTTGGTCTCGGGTATGATCCCACCCCTGAAGAAGTCTCATCGGCTAGTCTCAAAAGGAAGGGTGACATTATCCTGCCAAAGCCTATTCCACTCTTGAGTCAGTCATTTTCTAAAGAGTTTGTTGCACAAGTATCAGAAGAAAGCACTGAAGAAGGCCTCGTTGAAAGAATCAGAAACTTATTCATTATTGAGGAAGAAGCTGAGTGCAACGTGTTTTTGGAGAATTGTATTGACACCCTGACCATCTTGGATGCTGAGCCTGGAGATGCTTTGAATAATTGGACTTGTACCCCAACCCCGTTTCTTCGGGAATCCTGGTAGATGATTGTCTTATCTTTGTTGAAACAATATGATTTAGAATTAAGGCTTGAATCATGTTTATTAATTTATATGTTTTGCTTGAATTTATGTGTTTTGCCTCCACTTTTGAAAGTTTAAATGCTAAATCTAAACCATGTTTTGTTGTTTTATTTTAAATCATCTTTGTTAATTTATTTTTTCTCATTTTTCCCTTTTCAGCAAGCAAACTAATAAATTTGCCAATACTGTGAATGTGACTTGTAATGAAACAAGCGAAACGATTCCAAATAGCGAACACGACTTTGCGGAATATGAAGAAGATCTGTTGTCTGAAGAGTTGACTAAGGAATTTGAACATTTTGAAAATAAGGCAAAACCAAATTTGGATGAAACTGAGATGATAAATTTGGGGGATGCGGAACTCATAAGAGAGACAAGGATTAGTGTCCATTTGACTCCATCCCCAAAGAATGAGTTGATTGATCTCTTGATGCAATATATAGATGTGTTTGCATGGGGATGATATGTCGGGCCTAAGCATAGATATTGTTTCGCATAGGTTGCCAACTGATCCATCTTGTCCTCCTGTAAAGCAAAAGCCGAGAAAGATGAAGCCTGATTTGAGTCTGAAAGTCAAGGAGGAAGTGTCCAAGTAATTCGATGCCAATGTTATTCGAGTCACGAAGTATCCCACTTGGTTAGACAATATTGTGCCCGTGCCAAAAAAAGATAGGAAAATTAGAGTATGTGTGGATTATCGGGATCTTAACAAGGCTAGCCCAAAAGATGATTTTCCTCTCCCAAATATTCACATACTCATCGATAATTGTGCGAAGCACGAATTGCATTCTTTTGTTGATTGCTTCACAGGGTATCACCAGATCCTGATGAACGAGGAAGATGCTGAGAAAACTGCATTCATCACACCTTGGGGAGTATATTGTTAACGGGTGATGCCTTTTGGACTCAAGAATGCAGGGGCAACCTATATGAGGGCCATGAATACCATTTTTCATGACATGATCCACATGGAGATTGAAGTCTAACTTGATGATGTCATTATCAAATCGCGAAAGAGCTCAGATCACTTGGCAGATTTGAAGAAATTCTTTGACAGGCTAAGACGGTACGATCTAAAATTGAATCCTACAAAGTGTGCATTTGGCATTCCCACCGGAAAGTTATTGGATTTCATAGTAAGTATAAAAGGTATAGAATTGGATCCTTAAAAAATAAAGGCTATCCAAGACTTGCCTTCTCGAAAAAGTCAAAAAGACGTGATGAGCTTCCTAGGCCGGCTCAATTACATCAGTCAATTTATTACACAATCCACAGTGATTTGTGAACCGATATTCAAGCTGTTGAGAAAGGACGTTGCTACCAAGTGGACAGAAGAGTGCCAACAAGCTTTCAATAGAATCAAGGAGTATTTGTCTAATCCACCCGTTTTGGTGCCCCCGAAACTCAAAAGGCCTTTATTGTTATATTTTTCTGTGTCAAAAAATGCATTCGAGTGTGTTTTGGGACAACATGATAAAACTGGAAAGGAGCAAGCAATATATTACTTGAGCAAGAAGTTCACGTCTTATGAAGCCCGGTATACATTATTGGAACGTACATGTTGTGCCCTGACTTGGATTGCACAGAATTTAAGGCATTACATGTGTGCATACACCACTTTTCTGATTTTTAGAATGGATCCGCTCAAGTACATCTTTTAGAAGCCAATGCCTACCGGGAAGTTAGCAAAGTGGCAGATTCTGCTAAGAGAATTTGATATTATTTATGTCACTCAAAAGGCGGTCAAAGGACAAGCTTTAGCTAACCATCTTGTCAAAAACCCTATAGATGAAGAGTACAAGCCTCTTAAAACTTATTTCCCAGACGAAGAAGTTCTCTTTGTTGGAGAAGATATTTTAGAAGAATATCCAGGTTGGAGAATGTTCTTTGATAAAGCAGCAAACTTCAAAGGAGTTGGTATTGGGGTAGTTCTAATTTCAGAATCAGGACAACATTATCCGATCTCGGTAAAGCTCAGACTTCCATGCACTAACAATATGGCGAAAGACGAGGCTTGCATTCTTGGTCTTAGAATGGCTGTTGACATGAATGTTCAGGAACTGTTGATCATTGGAGATTCAGATTTGGTAATTCATCAACCACAAGGTGAATGGAGTGTCAAGAACGTGAAGTTGTTTCCATATTTGGAGTGTGTGAAAGAGTTACGCAAGAAGTTCATCAAGGTTGAATTTAAGCATGTCCCGAGAATTCAGAATGAGTTAGCAGATGCATTGGCGACCTTGTCCTCTATGATTCAACATCTAGACAAGAATTTCATAGATCCTATCAAGGTGAATGTACAAGACCAACCGACATACTGTTTTCACATAGATGGGGAGCTGGATGGAAAACCTTGGTACTACGATATCAAAAGGTATGTCAAGAAAGGAGACTATCCAGAAAGCATGACTAGCATTCAGAAGAAAACACTTCGAAGATTGGAAAATCACTTTTTCCTAAATGGAGAAATCCTTTATAGGATGATTCCAGATTTAGGATTATTAAGGTACGTCGACGCTCAGGAGGCAACCAGGTTAGTCGAAGAATTACATGGAGGCATGCGTGGGCCACATATGAATGGTTTTATTTTGATCAAGAAAATTCTTTGGGCTGGCTATTTTTGGATGACAATGGAAACAGATTGCATTTTCTTTGAGCGAAAATGCCACCAATGTCAGATTCATGGTGACTTGATTCATGTTCCGTCAATGAACTCAATGTGACAAGTTCTCCTTGGCCGTTTGCAGCTTGGGGAATGGATTTCATCGGCCCTATTGAGCCATCTGCATCAAATGGACATAGGTTTATTTTAGTAGATATCTATTATTTCACCAATGGGTGGAAGCTTCCTCATACAAATCTGTAACAAAGAAGGTGGTGACAGATTTTGTTTGCAATAACATTATTTGTCGATTTAGAGTTTCAGAATAAATTATAATAGATAATGGAGCTAATCTCAATAGCGGCTCGATGCGTGAGATGTGCTAGAAGTTTAATATTACTCATCGTAATTCCAACCCTTACCGTCCTCAGATGAATGGAGTAGTTGAGGCCGCCAATAAGAACATCAAGCGGATATTGAGGAAGATGATTGATAACTACAAGCACTGGCATGAGATTTTGACATTTTCCCTTCTCGACTATCGCACCACCCTATCTGTTGGTTTATGGAACAGAAGCAGTGTTACCCACAGATGTAGAGATACCATCTTTGAGAATCATTCAGGAAGCTGAATTAAGTGATGCCCAATGGATTCAAAATCGGTATAAACAGTTGATGCTAATTGATGAAAAGAGGATGAACGCAGTTTGTCATAGGTAGCTTTATCAGAATAGAATGGCCAGAGCCTTCAACAAGAAGGTGTGATCGAGATAATTCAAGTCAGGAAAATTGGTGTTAAAGAGCATATTTCCACACCAGAATGAATCTAAAGGAAAATTTACACCCAATTGGCAAGGGTCTTATATTGTTCACCGAGTATTGACCGGCGGAGCACTGATCCTAGCAGAAATTGATGGTGAAGTGTGGCCGAAAGCCATAAATGCTGATGTTGTTAAGAGATACTATGTCTATAAGTCTCTAGCTATTTCTTATGTAATGTCCCTTTTCTATGTAATGAAACTCCGAATGACCTAGTTCCCTCGGGGAAATACGTAGGAAACCCATGTCGGGTTTGGTCTATTAAGTAAAAATTTTTGAAAAATCCCCTTTGCTTGTAATGTGAACTATGGTTGACCTGACTTCCTTGGCGGATACGTAGGTAGCTACATCAGCCTTGGTCACATTAAAAAAAAATTATTTCCCCCCTTTCTATTTTCATATGTAATGAACTACGTTCGGCCTGATTCCTATGGGATGCGTAGGCAACCCACGGAGGGTTCGACCCCTTAGTTTTTAATCTTCTTAAGAGTATTTCATGAACTAGTCTATTCCTGATACCATTTATAAAATACATGGGCATCTTACACAAGGCTTGATCTCGTTATCTTTGAACGCCAACATTTCTATCAAGTCAAAATTGAGACATTTTTCAAGGGCATCATTTCAGAAAACGATTAAGAAGAGATCAAGAGATATGGAAGAGTATGGGTTCAATCTAATAGTTGAAAAGAGGGGACATTCACTTTGGAAAAGGACATTTACTTTGTCTCACAATATGTCACAATTCAAAAGTTTGGCAAAGATTTTATTTTTACCACTGTGGTTTTGCGCATTTTTTTTTGCTAGTTTTATTTATCTTACTTTAAATAGTTTTTCAATCAAATATTTTCTTATTATCTATTGGCCAAGATTTGGAATAGATGGGATTATGAGTCCAAACAAAGCTGGAAGCACGAAGTCTCAAGAGCCAGACCTTCAAAGTCAACACAAATCAACCACCCCCCAAACTTACAAATTTTCTTTGAGTGCATGTTTTGAAGAATAGAAGAAGCTCAAGGTTGATAATATTTGCAGGTTTCTAGAGGATTACACCTCGAACGGTTTGAATTTCCTTTAAATAAATTTTGCCTTTATAGTAATGTTGATTAAATGATTATGAAGATTTTCTATAGATTACAAACACACCGCACATGATTTTTGGCTAGTCTACATAGAGGTCCTTAAAAATACTACACAAGTAATTTTCAAATGCTTGAAATGCACAATATATGAATTTCAATTGCTTCACATTTATACTCTAAAATGCACCACAGATGCACTGCGTTAATGCTTTAGTACATTTTCGCATATATGTTCTAAAATGCACCACATATACACTGCAAAATGCTTTAATATATTTTAGAATGCATTGCACATGACTTTAATGGCTATGCATAAGCACAAACGCGCTGCATAATTTTGCACTATGCCTGAATTTCATTTCCTTCTAATGCACTGCACAATTGCTTTAAGTTATTTTGCACCATGCATAACTTGCATTTTCTTCTAAAAAGCATTGCACAACCGCTTTAAGTTATTTCGCACTACACATGGCTTTCATTTGCCATCTAAAGCACCGCACAATCTCTTTAAACTAATTTTGCACTACTCATTTCTTCTATAGCACTGCATAATTGCTTTTCAATAACCGCACAAAGCTTATGGATTCACCAACAAATGCTTTGTAGAAATTCATTGCTTCATTTGGCTGAAAAATGCCTCATCTTCATAATCTATTTGGTTTAAGGCCTCATTTTCATCGCCAAAAGGCATCATTCTCATGAATCATCAGCCTAAAACTTTATTTTCGCATATACGCTCTAAATGCACCGCACATGCACTGCACAAATGCTTTAAAAAACATTGCACATGCACTACGCAAATGCTTTAATACATTTTTAGAATGGATTGCATATGGATTTAATGATTTTTGCATGGGACAAAATGCATTATATAATTTCTTTAAGTTATTTTGCAGCACTGCACAATCGCTTTAAGTTATTCTGCACTACGCATGACTTTCATTTTCCATCTAAAGCACCGCACAATCGCTTTAAGCTATTTTTGCAGTACACATTTCTTCTATAGCACTGTACAATTGCTCCTAAATGCACTGCACAATTGCTTTTCAATAACTGCACAAAGCTTATGGATGCACCAAACAAATGCTTTGTAGAAATTCATTGCTACATTTGGCTGAAAATGCGTCATCTTCATAATCTAGTTGGTTTAAGGCCTCATTTTCATCGCCGAAAGGCATCATTTCCATGAATCATCAGCCTAAAACTTCATTTTGCATAAACTTTATTTCAAATTTTGCAAGACCATATTGGCATAAAATAACGCCCG
>NC_061118.1:171099835-171106175 GCF_002878395.1 Capsicum annuum
ATAAATTTCAAAAACGTTGACAAAGTCTAAGAAATTGTGTTGCTTATTTATGAGCAATGGTCAATCTGCAGAAATTGTCAACCTAATGCCGCAATTCTTTTTCATTTCCTTTTGGCAACTTCGTAGTAACTCGATGATAAATGTGGTTCTTAAAAATTTAAAATCCAACATACGCGGAGAATTATTTTATGCACAAAAGGAATATACAGACAGGTAGTACTAGTTTTGGTCAATTTAATCAATTTATTTAGTATTTACTTAATAAATCGTTGGGTGGTTCAATCAAACTTAACAGTACAGAATTTGTGGTTGTAGTATTATCTTGTGGTTGTAGAATTATTTTGTGGTTGTAGTATTATTTTGCATACCGTACTAGTTTATATATGCACTTATCTTTTGTATTTGTTATACTGTTATTGGTTCTAAGTCGGGAGTTTATCGAAAACAGTCTCTCTACTTCACCTTAGGTAGTGGTATGATCTGCGCACACTCTATCCTCTCCAGACCCTGTTAGATGGGAATACACTGAACATGTTGTTGTTGTTAACATAGAGTACGAAGCTCGACGGGATCATAGTGATGTTTGTTGAATATATTACTCATTATAAGTTAAAAAACTAGTAATCACACTTTACAATATGGTTTCTTGTGTTACACCATTATCAAAAAAAAAAATCATATGCTTGGCGATCAAATAAAGCTAAAAAAAAAAGGAAAGATCAGGTCAGTACATGAAGTTTGTGCAAGGACATATTCAATTACAACAACAACAAACTCAGTATATTCTCACATAGTGGGGTCTGGGGAGGGTAGAATGTACGCAATCCATACCACTACCTTCGAAAAAGTAGAGAGGTTGTTTCTGATGGACCCTCGGCTCAAGACAAAGGACAATAGACAAAAACATCAAAAGCATGAAATATGATAAAAATACAGATGTACGACATCAACAAAAACATTGTACATTACAAAACAAAGGACACTCCCTCCCCCCAACCCTAAAACTAACAGCCGCACCAAAGCTTTCCTAGCTACTGACTACGACTCATCCACACACCTAAGCCCGCTATCCTAATGCTTTTCCTCCATACCTTCCTATCAAGGGTCATATCCTCAGTAAGCTGTAACTGCTCCATGTCACGTCTAATCACTTCTCTCCAATATTTCTTCGGTCTACCCCTACCCCGCTTGAAACCATTCAAGGCCAACCTTTCACACCTAGGAACTGAGGCATCCGTGCCCCTCCTCATCACATGACCAAACCATCTCAACCTCACTTCCTGCATTTTATCCTCCACCGATACCACTCTCACCATCTCTCGAATAATCTCATTTCTAACCCTGTAGCCCTTGTAAATCCACACATCCAATGCAACATCCTCATTTCCGCCACCTTCAACTTTTGGATATGATAATTCTTAACCGGCCAACACTTCGCTCCATTCAACATAGCCGGTTGGACTGCAACTCTATAGAATTTGCCTTTAAGCTTAGGTGGCACCTTCTTATCGCATAAAATTCCCGAAGCGAGCCTCTATTTTGTCCAACCTGCCTCAATACGGTGAGAGACATCCTCATCAATCTCCCCATTCCCCTGAATCATAGACCCAAGATACTTAAAACTATCCCTCTTGCAAACCGCCTGGGAATCCAACTTCATTACCACCTCATCCTCTTGACTCGAGTCACTAAACTTGCACTCCTAGTACTCCGTCTTGGTCCTACTCAACCTGAATCCTTTAGAATTCAGGGTTTGTCTCCAAACCTCCAGCTTATCATTAACACTTTACCACGACTCATCAATCAAAACTACATCGTCCACAAAAATCATACACCAGGTCACCTCTCCTTGAATACTCTGCATCAACACATCCATTGCCAAGGAGAATAAAAATGGACTAAGAGTAGATCCTTGGTGCAACCCTGTCAAGACCGAGAAATGCTCGGAATCTCCTCCCACAGTCTTTACCCGAGTCTTCGCCCCCTCATATATGTCCTTAATCGCTCTAATGTACACCATAGGGAGCCCCTTTCGCCTCCAAGCATCTCCAAAGAACCTCCCTAAGGACTTTGTCATACGTTTTTTCGAAGTCAATAAACACCATGTGAAGATCCCTCTTCCTTTCTCTATACTGCTCTACCAGCCTCCCACTAGATGAACTTCCTCAGTCGTCGAGTGACCAGGCATAAATTCAAATTGATTCTCTGAAATAGACACTATATTCCTCAACCTCCGCTCCACCACCCTCTCCCAATTCTTCACCGTGTGACTCAACAACTTAATACCACGGTAGTTGTTGATACTCTGAATGTCACCCATGTTCTTATATAAAGGAATCATCACGCTCTACCTCCATGCCTCGGGCATCTTAGCGGACTTGAAAATGTTGTTAAATAAATTGGTCAGCCACCTCAACCCTGCCTAGCTAGAAAACTTCCAAAAGTCCACCAGAATCTCGTCGTGCCCCGTCACCCTACCCCTTCTCATCTTGCGAATAGCCTCACTGACCTCCTCTACCTTAAAACGCCGACAATAGCCGAAATCGCGACCCTCCTCGGTGTGCTCCAACTCCCCTAACACAATGCCTCTGTTAGGGACCCCCCTCGCCTCCAAGTATCTCCAAAGAACCTCCCTAGGGACTTTGTCATACGCCTTTTCCAAGTCAATAAACACACCATGTGAAGATCCCTATTCCTTTCTCTATACGGCTCTACCAACCTCTGCACTAGGTGAACTGCCTCAGTCGTCGAGCGACCAGGTATAAATCCAAATTGATTCTCCGAAATCGACACTATCTTCCTCAACCTCCGGTCCACCATTCTCTCCCAAACCTTCATCGTGTGACTCAACAACTTAACACTACGATAGTTGTTGCAAGGGCATATTCAATTAATGTATTATAATTAGCTATGCATGGGTTCAGACTTTATCTTAAGTCAACATATATATGAAAGGTGTGCACGCAGGAGCGTATCCAACGTAGTTAGCTATATGAACCCATAGACTTTGGCTTAAGCTATGTATACGTGTCAATACATTCACTAAATATGTATAAGTAGCAGATTTTGAACCCAGTACATTTGATCAAGATGGAAGGATTACGAATTTTAACTCAGAAAATTTAAATCCTAAATTTGCTCTCTCTAACCATTTATATTTTCTAAAATAAAATGATTACGCGCTTCATCATTTGGAATTAATGCGAGCGGCAGAATTGAAGTACTACTACTTTCATTCAAGTCGCCACTGGTTGGAATTTACCTAATAAGAAAATTCAACATCAAGAATAATATAATGAGCATAACACATTTTTTTTGATTCTGCCATACCTGACACATATTGTGAAGAATTAGACAATATAATAACTTCACAACTATATGGAAAATAGAAAGATATATACTATAGTGACTTCAGAAGTTACTTGTACTTGTAAGGACTTGCACTTTCGTGCGTGGAGAGCCCCAACGACAGAAAGCAGCATGGGTGGGATGGGAGTTGCAATATGATAGAAAAGAATTTATAATGGGCAACACATATATATTTGATCATCATGCTTAATTTGGCAAAAAATAATAATGTGGATAAACATGCACATTGTCCATAGTGGAAAGTGGAAACAATGGGAGAATAGTGGTATATAACTATATATATTACCACCTTATGCCCACCTCAGCACTTCTAAATTCATCAACACAGAGAATATGGGCATGCAGTTAATCCGGAGAGGGTAGGTGGCACGTAGGAATATAAAACAAAACTTATCATAATGACTTCACTACTTTTTGGAGAAGTAGAAGATATTTCTAAGAGAAGGCATGCAGCATGGGATGGGACTGGACTTGGGAGTTGCAATTTGATGGTAGAAAAGAATTATGGGCATTGCATCAACATATTTAATTTGATCGTCATGTTCAATTTGACACAAAAAAAAATGTGGATAAACATGCATATTAATTTGTCCCAAAATGGAAACAATGGGAGAATGGTGGTATATATATTACCACGTTACTATGGCCACCCTCGTCACCAAAATTCACGTTGGCACTATTGCAGTAACCCATAATGCAATATAATTGAAATATAGTAACTTGAAAGGAATACCCTATATAGTGCTGAATGTAAAATAAATAGTTCGATCAAAAGCCAGCCATGTGAAGTAGGACCCTTTTCACATGACCAATTATATATATTCCACTAGGACAACTGACCTGCAACATATTGCAAGCAGTCACTATATATATAAACCTTAATTTCCAAACTTTAGAACAAGAGCAAGTTTGTAATTCATCAAACACCTTCACTCTTCAACTAGTTCCAGTTCAACTGACAACCCCATCAAACACCAAAATTAACTTACCTCCTTCAATATCATATCATATAATGGGTATTCGTTTGTTATCTATTTCTGGTGTCAGGCAATTCCACAAATTGCAATCTGTTGTTGCTCGAAATCAAATGCCAGATGTACCAAAAGGACATTTAGCAGTTTACGTTGGAGAAACAGAGAAGAAGAAGCGATACGTGGTTCCAATTGCATACCTGAATCACACTTCGTTCCAAGAATTGCTTAAGAAATCAGAGGAAGAGTTTGGGTTTCAACATCCAATGGGCGGTCTCACAATTCCCTGCAACGAAGATGCTTTTTTTCATGTCACTTCTCAATTGAACACTTGTTTATGATATGAAGCATCAGCATTCCACAGAAGTGTAATTTTTTTTTTCTTTTATTTTGACTATTTTTTCCTCTTGTCGAGCAAGAGCTGTAAACTTAATGTGCAAATCAAAGCCTTACCTCTGGCTAATTTTGTTGAGAGGGTTGGAAATTGAAAAGATATGTACAATCAATTTTTTACCATTCTTCATTGTCAACTAAAAAAGATTAATACATGATCAATCTAGCTTAAATATTTATCAAACAAATATACTTATCATTATGGTAAATCAAATAGGTTGTAATACAATTTCTAAATCAAACCTCATAAATTTAAATCCTAAATCCGCGTCTAACTAAGTCCAACTTAACCTAGTAATAATACTGATCAACGCTGATTCACATGGCTAGATGTTTTGTTTCTTTATCAAGAAGGATAATATATAGTAATTTGATAATTCCTAAATAATCTATTGTCGTTAATTACCTACTTACGTACTGGCTATAATTTATGAAATCAGTGAGTTATTTTCACTAGCTAAACTTTAATTTGTATGGATGTGAGATAACAAGTTTGCCCACAAATGTCTGATGGTATTGGAAACATCTTAAACTCATTGTTACGTTTAAATTTGAATTTCAATCATGTTTTATATTTCTTATTATCTGGATTTAGGTCACAGATTTGGTATGCAAGAAGGCGAAGAACTTCTATATTGGAGTAGTCGTCAGTAAACCTCCAATTGGTTGGTTACCTAAATATTAATTTTGTGACAATATAATTAGCATAAAAACAATGGCTTAGCACTAAATTTTAGTAGCTCAATTGATTAACTATCTCAATATTTATTTTTATTGGTGAGAATTTGATTCCTAATCTTCTCCTTGATTGCTCTTTTCAGCCCCTAATTTTTTTGGGGGGAAATAGTGGTTTAGCATTACCAAATCACATGAATGTGGGCAGTTATTTACACATAAGAAAAGCTTGTAAGCCAATGAATTTAAACGTAGGAATTTGCACCAAATTTTATCTTTAGAAAAATGACTTCTCAAAGTACATGTACTTCTAAGAACTCGAACTTAATTCACCAAAGACAAGAAGACAGCATGGGATCGGAGTTGCAATTTGATCATAGAAAAACAATCAAGAGGGACCCAAGATGTTGGTCAACAAACAATTTCCTTTTTTCATATTTTTGGCACAAACAATAATATGGATAAACATGTCCAAAGTGGAAACAGTGGGTGAATAGTGGTGGTATGTATATATCACCAGCTTGTGGCCATACTTATGGCTGTCAAGTGGCAACCGGCCCGTGTTATTTAACCGGGTTGAGGGCCGGGTCGGAATCGGGTCGGGTCTAAGTGGGCTGGGCAGGGTCCAACAGTAAAAAAATTAAAAATCACCCTAACTCGGCCCACTTAATCCAACCCGATCAAACCCACCTAAATCCGGTGAAACCCGTTTAAAAAACAGGTCAAATCCGGTCAAATATATAAAAAATAAATAAAAATTTAATATACATTATATATACCCACCTATATACATTATAAATACGTTAAACAATATATATACACTATATATATAGTATATACTACATTAGAATTTAAAAAATATATACACAATTACACATATATACGCACCATCCAAATATATATGTACTACTTTAAACTTTAAAGTTTAAAGT
>NC_061118.1:171109175-171118039 GCF_002878395.1 Capsicum annuum
CCCTAGCCATACTTCAATCACCAAAATTAAGGAAGAGATCGATAAGCGAGTGGATGGCAGAGTAGAACAAATTAAACCCTCCAAGTAATGGTATTCATGGTCCAAAATTGACCATTGTTCTCCCTAAAATTGGCAACTAATTAGGTACAAGTCAAAACTCAAAACTATTTTGTTAGGCTAAAACTTAGTGGTGGCAAAATTAAGTAAACACCACAACTTATCTTTATTAAATTACATGAAAATTTTACTCTTTTTATTAATTATCTAAATTTCCTTCTTTTAAAAATAGGCAGATTCATCTACAAAGGCATAAAATTTAAGATACATAATTTTAGTTATGTATCACCCTTTGTCTAGTAAATGTATTATATATCTCAACCAAATAATTTTAGAAATAAATGTATCTCAGTAATCAAAATTATGTATCCAGATGCTAATTATATATCCAAGCAAAAATGAAGTAATTAATTGTTACATTCTTAAATTCAAAATTATATTTCCGAATGTTAACTAAGTATCCAAAAATTACAAAATAAAAAATTATTTATAATTTAGCAAAGAGTAAGAATAGGGAATAACTAGGAATAAATTGTTGAGATTTACATAAGTTTTACAATTAATTAATCCATCTAAATTTAAATGCGTTGAGTGATGACCCATTTATCTCAATGGAATATTTGAAATAACTTATCAAATTATTGCGTTAAAAGGCTCAAAATTGTGCAATGTGATAAGCGAAGGTGCAATACATGTATACGAAATAAAACTTTAAAAGAACTTATACCAATAATATAATTTAGAAGAATACATTAACTAATTTCACTAAATAAATTTAAAAGGCAAAAATATAAAAGGTACACAGGTCAGGTCATGTTGTGCAAGTTCGGTTATAACATGTTACTCGACTCATCTTGGCTCAAATTAAACACACTTTAATCGGTTAGATCGTGACTTATCTATTGATTCAACTTATGTAACGAGCCTAGTTTGATGAAAGCCGCTCATTTGCCTCCTCTACTACTGACTGCGACAGTCTTAGCTGCTACATACAATGTTATTCTACTCTTGTGCAAGTTTCTGTCACTCCCTAGCACACGCCAATACATTAAATTCACATTTATTGTGGATATTTTTTTTGTGTAAACAACATAAATTTCTTAGCTTAAGAAAGTAATTACACAAAATCCTCTCTTATTTTTTCTCTCCCGAATTTTGGCAAATATACTCATACATTCGGCCAAATATTATACATTGGTCGAATGTATGATGAAACAGCTATTCCTAAATTTAAGGTAATTGAAATCAGTAATTATATTACTATTCCTTAATTAATGGTAATAATTAGCTAACATTAACTTATTTATGGATAAAACTAGTAACTGAAATTTGAATTTAAAAAAAAAAAATCTAATAAGTCAATTTTTATTTTCTGTAATATTTGATTCAAGATTTGGAAAGCGAAAAGCTCTATTGCTGCAATAAATTTCTTCTAGAAAATCCAAAAAAAGCAATAAAATTCTTCTACATGCATTCTTAAATACTTCAAAAAGCAACATGAATATCCCAATATTGTTGCGGCATCCTGAAATTTGGGAGCCAGAAATTAGTTATAAGTCACACAAAAGTGATGACGCAATAATTATTTCAGAAAGTATTACTTTCTTGAAATTGGTTTCTATGATCGCCATGGAGTTGGATATAAACGAAGTGTGTAAAAAAATTGAAGTGAAATATGTGGTTGAAGGAAACTCTTCTCTAATTGTCATAAGAAACGACAATGGAGTGAGGGTTTACATTAGTTAAAGAAATAACTTCCTAGTTTGATTAATTTTCCGCTTTGTATTTCAACTTGCGACAAAGTCAATAGTGAAATAGAGTTTGATAAAGCAACTGGTGCTGTAATGTGTATCGAGGGTAGTGAATATGATTCGGTTGCGTTAACAGTTGTTGAAACGGATAATCAGTATGCTCTATATGTGCTTGAATTTGAAGTGAAAAACTTTATTACTGATTGCAAGAACACGAAAATAATGGTGAGTCATACATACAAGGATAAGGAAACTCTT
Organism: Capsicum annuum; assembly: GCF_002878395.1. Lineage (NCBI taxonomy): Eukaryota > Viridiplantae > Streptophyta > Magnoliopsida > Solanales > Solanaceae > Capsicum > Capsicum annuum. The sequence continues at coordinate 171,111,242 of NC_061118.1, forward strand.
GTTTCAGTAATGGTAAGACACGTAGACAATGGATTCAACACAAAAGCGAAACGATCCGACAAAAAAATGTATGATATAAGATTATCAATTTTATTTCCTGATCTTATGTGTTTATATACATTGGTTTAAGAGATTCTGAAATCTTTTGTGTTTTATTACTAGTTTGTTAAGTTAAAATTAGAATGTATAATGTTAATTATACATTCAGAGATATGTATAATATAACTGGGGCAGTGAAAGTACTTTTTTTTTGTTCTTACTATTTTAATTTTTAATAGTTACTTAATCATTAACAAATCACTTGCATTAATGTATAATAAAACCCAACCCTAACCATTCTATTGATACACATGTATGATGGTTACTTATACATCTAACAAATTCTTATTATACTAAAAAAGAAACTACATCTAAACATGTATGAAGATAACTTATACGCAAAAAATTTTCAAAGAGTACCATAATTACAACATATACAAATGTATGATGGTTATGTATACATCTAACAATTTATATCAGACCAAAACATAAACAAAAACTACACATGTATGAGGGTAACTTATACATTTCAAAAATTAATATCAGCTTTATTAAAGTGTATAACCTTTAGAATAATATTTCAGAACAACTATATTATACATTCCTGTGGTGAAACACTAATGTATCGTATCTTATTATACATGTGTCGAATTATACATACACTCTTAATAAATACCTTCGGCAGACATGGTCGGCCGGAATCATCAAATTTCTTTTTACTTGCTTTTGAAGTAGACTTCTTCGATTTAGAAGCGGCCTTATCCCTCAATTTCTTCATTGTCGTTTCTTTGCTTTGAGTGATTCTCTGCCCAATCAGGATCCTGTTCATCAAATGTACCAGGAACAAATTCAAGTGGAATATCTTCTACAGTTGCATCTAACAGAGTAATTCCTAAACTAAAACTTGGAGGATTATCCATTATCAATTAACACTATTTTAACTTAACAGTATTGTTAAATCGAACCACAAAACAAGAAAATCAAAGATCTAACTTATACCATATGAAAAATAACGAAAAAATGTACTTAACTTCAATATGATTGCACAATACTATAATTTGAACATGCAAAAAAAACAAAAACGGAAAACCCCTGAATTGGTAAAGTTGAACAAAAAAAAATTCAAAAAAATTAATGAAATACAATATTAAAAACAATTAAATGTTGAATTACTTACAATTTGATAATCACAAGTAGAGGTTACTTCAATTATCCCGTAAAAGAGGGGTTTCAAAAATGGAGTAAAAATCGGCTTGATAATAGGAACATTAGAGAATAAAAGACGGAAGCCAAAAACCGGTTGTAACATGTATAATATTGAGGAGAGAGAAATTACCAAATAAAGAGATTTTTATAATTCTTATGGAATTTGTGTAGTTACTTTACCAATTAAGGATTTTATGTAATTATGTAACTTAAATTTGTGTATATATATAATTTTAAGTATTTTTTTTTTCCGTTACAAGAATATGTATTTGGAACTATAGCAGCCCATAATGTTGCAATTATAATAGTAAGTTTGAATATGAACCATGTGAAATAGGTCCTCTATCACATGGGACCAATTGTCATAGCTGACCTGCGGTGGCACCCAACATATTGCAAGCAGCCACTATAAATATAGCCTTTTCCAGTGCAAACTTCAGAACAAAAACAATTTTGCAATTCATCAAACACCTTTATATTCCTCTCAAAAAGTTCCAGTTCAACTCACAATCCCATCAAACTCCAATATCTAGATTACCTTCAATATCAAGATCTAGTCATGGCTATTATTCGTTTACCATCATTTATTTCCAGTGTCACGCAATTTCACAAACTGCACTCTGTACCAAAAGGTCATTTAGCAGTTTACGTGGGAGAAACAGATAAGAAGAAGAGATACGTGGTTCCAATAGCGTACCTGAATCATCCTTCATTTCAAGACTTATTGCAAAAAGCAGAAGAAGAATTTGGGTTTCAACATTCAATGGGCGGTCTAACAATTCCCTGCAACGAGGATGCATTCTTCCATGTCACTTCTAGATTGAACAATGCCTTATGATATGAAGAAACAATTAAGATGTAGCATTAATAGTGACAGATTATATTACTATTTTTTTGCTTTCATTCTTTTTCCCTCTTGCAATGCAAGAGAGGGATAACTTTTATGTACAAAGCATTTCCACCGGTTCGCATTGTTTTTAGAGAACCGGAAAAGAAATCATATAATCAAATTCTTACATATCTCAGCAAGGAATTCCAAATTCTCTAATTACTCCCCGTCTCACAATTACTTATCGTGATTTATAAAAATTATTATCTCAAATTATTTAGTATAGCATTTTAAAAGGTTAAAATAAGATTAATTGTTTTTCTTATTTTCTTCTTAATAGTAATTATTTTTTAAGAGTACAAACACATCAATATTCCCATATCCTTAATAGTAATTAGTTGACCCTCTTGATATATATGTGTGTTTCAATTTTATGAAATCAAGAAAATTTTATTACGTGCTTTCAATATCATCCCTATCAAATGACTACATAAAGTGTATATACTCAAATTTATATTTTTAAATCATATTAATAAGAGTAATTTAGTAAAAAAAATCTTCTAATAAATACTCCTCCATTCTCTTTTACTTATCATTTTTTTTTATTTTTTGAGGTCAATTTACATAAATTTTGACCAATAGTTTAAAATGTATTTTTTTTTATCATGTTAATATGAGATAGATTGTAATTTATAGCATTTTTCATATAATTTTCGATCATCTAAATTTTAAATATTAAATTATTTATCTTAAAATGTTGGTAAAATTTAATGTAAATTGATCTTTGAAAAGCGAAAAAGGTGACAAAGTAAAGGAGAAGGAGGAAGTATTTTCTTAAGGTGAGTGATAAGTCAACTATTTTAAAACAGAGATACTGAATAATTGAATAAATATTGAGTAAAGAGAAACTATAAACAAAAGTAAAATAGTAAAACATCTATCCTTTTTAAGAGACATATATTTCTTTCGTTTTATTTTATTTATCTCTAAATTAAAAATATTTTATGTCAAAAATTAAGGATTATTTAAATTCAAAATTTAACTTTAAAGGACTATTTTGGTCATTTTTCTCTCAAAGAATAAGGACTTTTTTAGAAATTATTATTCCCTCTATTTTATTTTATGTCGCATAATTTGATCGAACACAAAATTTAAGAAATAAGAAAAGATTTGGTGATGTTTATCAAATTGTTCTTTATTAAAAAAATATATTGATACTGTCTTTAATTAAGTGGATCTTATAAGTGGGTCAATATGAGTAAAAGTAAAATTATATCCTTAAATAATTACTAAATATGAAAAAATGACATTTTTTTTTTTAAAATAGACAAAGAATAAAGATGACACATGAAATGAAATGAAGAAAATATTTAAATGACACTATTGAAATCAAAAAATAAATAAATAACTTTAGTGATAATAGAAGGATTTGATTCACCAAATCCAATCCATGTGATCAGAAGTTCAACAAAGGGGAAAAGAAAAAGAACCTCAGAGTGAGATACTTCTACACAACTAATATTAATAATATTTGGAGTTGGCAACACGTACTATTTTGCGCCAAAAATCAACCTAAAATAGTCATGAATTCACAAATGCATGTACTTCTAATTAAGGACATGTGCTCTTTCCATAACCTCCGGAATGTGAAGAAATAAGTTCTACTATACTGTTTATTTTTTGCTTAGAAAATAATTCATATCGAGTTAATTATAAGGACTTTTAAGTTCTACGTATGCACTCAATATGTAATTGTACAATCAAATTACTTATAAAATATTTATATATAACAATTAATTGGTAGTAATATAATAGAAGTAGTAATTCACCATATATTATGAGTTAGTCAATTGGCGACATGGATTTTTTACGGAATTATTTAGGAGCAAGAGCTGGTGCAAGATTTTATAGAAAGCCCTTACGTAACAGATAAAATTGATGTCATGTAATTATGAGGTAAAGAGTTTAATTCGTGAGAATAATCGGTTGCAGGAATGAAATGTAAAGTGATATACAATAAATCCTTGTAGTCTGATCCTTTCCCGAACTTTGTACATACCGAGTGAGAGCTTTTTTAATGTATTGAACTGTCTTTTTTTTTTTTATAAGTTAGGTGCAAGACTCTGCATGTTCTCTCTTGTTCTTTATCTGCAACGAATTACATTTACGGTTAAATGTATATATTAATGTTCTGACAATATATTTTGCGAATGGGTGGGTTATCTTACAGTGCTAATTAAATGTACGGTTGCTGCAACTTGAGTTTGTCCACATTATCAAATTAATTCAATTCAGTTTCTTTTAAATGAACTGAATATGGTTATTAATTCTACCAAACTCTAAGTCAGCTCTGATTTTGTTTAGATGCAAAGTCGATTTTGTTGATTTTTTAATAATGGAGATCTGTGCCACTGATTCTCTAAGATTTATAAGTCTTTCCTAAACAGTTTATTTTGATTAGAAAACATATTAAAGTCTACTCTATATGCTACTCTAATGTTGAGAATAATTGCATTAATTCCTCTTTCAAATAAATATGGAGCTTTGACCTGTTCATTATATATATATATATTTCTTTTTGGCGACTAAACGTCTAAACTTAATATATATGTTACGCGGAGGATTAAATGTACAACAAATATGTGATACAGGTACTGGTTGGATCGATCTGGTCCATTAGTTCATAAATATTTCATGAAATCATTGGGTTGTTTAGTCTAATCTATCTAGAAGTACAGAATTCATGTGTGTTCACATTTAGGAATCTTATTTTTGACTCCTTTAATATCATATATTACTACATACATATATTTTTTCCACCAGCTAGTTAACTGGAGTTCAACGTTAACTCGTGATTCTGTTATTCAAATTGTCGTTGCAAGTTGATATACAAAAAAAATGTTTTCTTTATGTATTGAGATAATTAGAGAAGGCAACTTCAATATTTTAGGGGTTGGATATTGTTGTTTTCTCTTTGGTCTATGTTTTCGTACAAACATTAACATTTCATAAGTTGAAACAATTGGGAATGGTACGTCGTGTTTTCATGATCGGATTAGGAGGACCATCGCCAACCAAGCAAACCAAATTTCAGGAAAATAGGATGCTAGCTAAACGAGTATCCAATCACGAGAGGGAGTTTGCTCGGATGGTAAACACCATTCACTTCCATCTGAAAGTTGTGAGTTCGAGTCACTGAGGGAGCAGAAGGGGTGGAAGATGTTATAGTACGAGCCCTACTAATTGCCTATCTATGGAACAAGTAAGTAGACGTGGTTCACAGAAATAAATACTGAACACAGTGTTTTTACGTGGAAAACACCCGACTCAAGAAAGGTGTAAAAAATCACGACCTGTACCTCTACAGGATTTAACCCCAACTTCACTATAATACTTGAGCCTCAACAATCAACAGAATTACAAGACTTCTTGTAAACTAGGAATTAAAACTTCTAACTCCTATCTCTACAAAAACACAAATCCTCCCAAGATAAGTGTTCCCAAGTCTTCGAGTTCCCTAACTTGAAGACACAATTCCTAACTCAGTTTATAGATCACTGAGACTAGAACAATGACTCATTACAACTCAAAGAACCTACCTACTACACACAGTCTACGACTTGCTAAGTAAGAGACAAGTTACTTCTTCAAGTATGTGAACTGATATGCTGATTGTTGATTTTTTTTTTCCAGTGCTTAAGTACACAGCCTTTTAATTCCGTTTGTTGTATTTAAGCCCTCCTCTGATAAAGTCCTTTTTGATGTCTACTTCTCTCTCCAGTAGGACTCTTATCAAGTGACTCTTCTACTTGTTGCTGCTGCCTCTTTCTCTCTTAGATTTAATAGGACTCTTTCTTCTCTTATTGCTGGACTCCTTGATCAACCCAACTTCTGCACTATTTCATCTTTCTCTTCATCTTGACTAGGACTCTTTTGCAGAACTTATTATTCCACTCAACTTTTGATGTGATATATATTATCCATTTCTATTTGTACGCAGAGACATCTTATCCATAACTTGTCTGCAGCTTAGCTTTGTTCGCTTGGATGGACCAACTTTAACAACATGTTTCATTCACATGTCTATCATCAAAACTCCACATGTTCTAACAAATTCCTCTTTTTTAATGATGACAAACATAGCAGCACAACACCACCTGACATAAACTTTGTCACACCCCTTTTTCACACTCGAGAGGAGTCGAGGTCGAAGGGTTTTTCTAATTAAAGTGACGGTATTGAATAGGGATTAGTTTATTTACAGAGTCCCCACTTGAAATTGAGTTATGGTGCTCCAAGTCACCTTTTTAAATCCCTAATCAAAAGGAAATGACTCTTTATTATGGTCTGCGAAAACAGAAGATCGGGAAAGGAATTCTGTTGACCGAATGGAAGGTGTGAGGCACCCCTCGAGTCCCGTGGTTCTACACGGTCGCTTCATTGACTTATACTTAACTTAAACTACTTTGACTAAATTATGTTAAAGCCTAAATTGCTCATTTTTAATATCTAAAAATTTATCTAAAACTCTCGTATATTATTTCATATTAAATAAATCGGTGAAAGTTGAAAATATTTGTCAAATTAATCTTAGAAAAAGTATTTGTTAAGGTGTATTTTTACATTCTTGAATTTTAAATGTCTCAAAAATATGTGTACGCCACATTCTTAATTGAAACAAAAATTAATTATTTTATGTTCACCTAACTTTAGAAACATACCTT
>NC_061118.1:171121039-171127136 GCF_002878395.1 Capsicum annuum
ATGGTAAACGAATAATAGCCATGACTAGATCTTGATATTGAAGGTAAGTTAACTTTGATGTTTGATTAATTGTAAATTGTTTTTTGTTCTGAAGTTTGCTATGGGAAACAGGCTATATTTATAGTAGCTGCTGGCAAATTATGTTGTGTTCCACTTCCACCACAGCTCAGCTGTCCTTGTGTACAATTGGTATCATGTGAAATAGGTCCTACTTCACATGGCTTATTTGCAGTTTGCTCATCATATTGCTATCAATCATATAATATAGTATGTTGAATTTACATACCCAATTCCCAGGAAATAATTTATTAGCCCACTATTCATGTCCTTCCATGTTAATGCATTTGTGTGTTGATGTAATTTCAATGCTTGATGCAGTCCCTAGGAAATAGCCAAATAGTGGATAATTTTTGCAAATGAAATCAATTTAAGTTTTGTGCTCCATCTTTATATAAAATATTATATATTATTAGATAAATTCAATCTGTTATTGCATATTATTTAATTTTTTACATAAATATTTTTTTAAAAAAATTGGATAACTTGCAATAGCAAATTAAATTAATCTAATATTATAAAATATTTTGTACAGTACATAAAATTTAAATTCTATCAAAATGTGTATAAAACATACTTCCTCAGTTCCAAAATAAATTACTCTCTCTGTTTTTAATTAATTTTTGTCATTCCTAATAATAGATATTTCATAATACTTATCATTTCATATAACTAATTTCATATAACTAAGGCGTGAATTAGTTGTCTGTTTTCAATTTTATCCTTATCCCACTTGATTATCTATTCCTGAATTTTGGTTGCCATAACTCATAAGGTGGTAATATATATACCACTATTCTCCCATTGTTTCCGCTTTGGACATTTTTATCTCCAAATAATTAGTATTATTGTTTGTGTCAAAATATGACCAATATTTGGGCCCCTTTAAAGATGTATATATGTTGCAATCTAACTCTTTTCTTTCAAATTGCAACTCCCCCATACTGCATGCCTTTTCGTCGTTGGTGAATTAAGTTCACGTAACTTATTCCAAGTTCTCCAAAAAGTTGTGAAGTCATTATGATATAAAGATAACTATTGGCCCAAATAACTGCATGCCCACGTGCATTAGTTTTGGTGTTGAATTTTCAAAAATATGGCAGCATAACAAATTGTGTTGTGCTGATTATTATTGCTCCTGTTGAATTGTAAACTTAATTATGAGTATATGTTCCCAGCTAGCTAGTGGCAACTTGCATGATAATAATATTTCTATACGAGGGGTAGTTTTACTAACTCTCCCATTTAATTTGGTGAGCATTTGAATATCGCGATCGATCGAATTGTATTCAATGGGGTGAAAGTGGATCTCACGACTTGTGTCGCTGGTGCATTTTTTCTCTTTTTAATATATTGGCATAGCTAATCGGCTACACATAATGGTGTATTTATAAACTAAGAATTATACTTATGTGAGACTAATTAGCACCACTTATGGATGGACCGCCCCAATAGATATTTTCGACAATATAACATGATTTTCTTATTTGAGAAGTTTTAACGTACTAGGGTGACTTTGCAACGAAAGAAAATGACAATAAGAAGATCTACCAATATAAATTATAATGTACAAATTTGAACCTTGAGCAAACAACCAAATAATTTCATTAAGTAATGACAAACAAATATAAATAAATTACTACTTAAATTGACCAAATTAAAACTACTACTCCTATATGTTTATACATAATTGAATTCTCCGCGCATATATGATTTTGGATTCATGGAACACATTGTTTATTTGTTCAGTTACGAGCTGCTGCTATGAAGAAGTTGCCAGATTATAGCTTTGCCTAATCTAATTAATATTGTTACAAGTTCAATTTTCCAGTCGCTGCTGATTCTGTTCAATAATTAGATAAGCTTATCATTAATTCTGCAAAAAAGAAAAAAGGAATATTTAAAGAAATTTCTTGATAACTACTTCAACCGTTATACAGAAGTGCTATCTTTTATTCCAAGTCTGAGACCCAGATTCAGATAATTAAAAAATTGAAAATCGTTGAAGTTCCATTTAAACATAATTAGCGTGACTTAGCTTACTAAGCTAAATAGAATAAATTTAAAATTAAAAGTAAGCATACAGGTGTACAATGGTGGTGTAAAATAGTACTACTGTATAAAATAAAGCCCGATTAGCCTGAGTTCAAATTAAGGTATCTTGAATTACCTAAGGAATTTAACTGCAGCGTACGCAAACTTTCACGTGGTTAATTATGAAATTTGGGTGTTTTGTATGATTAGTTTTGTTTGTTAAATAGTAGTCCCTCCATTCCTAGATAGGTAATATTTTTAGCTTGGCTACATTCCTTAACAAACTACTGTTTTTAGAAAACTATATATGTGTTTTTTTGTTAACACAATGTTTTTTTGTTAACACAACTTGATAAAAATGATAACCATTTTAACCTATGCTAAAAATGTTATGCGGCATCGGTGTGTAAAGAATTAATTAAGTAGTAAAACAACTAAAATATTTTTCCAAGTCATGAATGAGAAATTGTAAAAAAAAAAAATGATTCCAATTCTCTCAACATTATGAGAAAATCAAAAGGCTTTGCACATAAATTTACAGCTCTTGTTGTAAACACGTGATTTTGACCTCCTTGAGTTTAATATATATATTTTTCGATATTAAATATTTATATTTGATTTAATATTATTTAAATTTTTATTTTATTATAATAAATTTTTAGTTTAACAAAAATTATTTTTTTTTTTATTCTATTTTTTAAAAAATAATTTCTTTTTAAATTTTAAACAAATAAATTAGTAGTTTTAGTATATCTTAATGACTTAATTATATTTACTTTTAACTATTTCTAAATATAAAAATTATTTAGTTATTATTATATTATTTTTATTATTATTATTATTATTATTTTATTTATTATTATTATTATTGTCTTTTAAAAAAAAAATTAAAATTTGAAATTTCTTCTTATCCTAAACTACCCAACCACCCCCACATTTCTCTCAACCCCCTTTAACTCCCTCAACTTCCTAACCCCTCCTACACACTATATTACACACACAAGACAATACACACGGGGACAATATTGAAAAAGAAAAAGTAAACAACACATACAACCACAAAAACTAAAACATTTAGAAAACAAAGAAAGACAATAACATTTAAAGGACATAACAAAACAAAAGAGAACCAAAACAAGCAAGAGGAAACGTACATCTAGTGGGAAAAATTGAGACAAAAGTTAAAGTTTGAGGTTTCGTTCGGAATTTTGATTTCGTGGTTCATTTTTTTTTTTGTGAATTATTTTCACAAGAGGTAACATTCAACCTTTCTTAGTACAATGTAACGTGGTGATTATATGCAAGACTTGATTCCAATATAAGGAAGTTTGTTCAAATTATTTTTCTTTAACATGCAAATAATATTTGACGTAATTATATGCAAGATTTCTTCTTTTTTTTGTACCGTTAAATTTAAAGTAAAATTGATATGATATAGAAGTATATGTTGCATGCTTAGAAATTCATTCTTAACCTTCCTTATTATAAGTTTCTTGATGATTTTATTTGGTACACAAAAGTTGAAAATTTATACACCTTATACTTGTTTTTTTCTACTGCTAGTTATGAATATGTGGATTATGTGATCTTGACAAGTTTGTCAATAATTTTCAGTTTGTAATGTATTGTATATGTATTATTCTTATAGGTTAAATTATTTATTCGTAAATGTATTGTATATGTATTATTGTTATAGGTTAAATTATCTATTCGTATTCAATTTTAATGATTTGATTTGTCAGTTTGTTATGATAAAATTATTGTTATTTTTAATAATTTAAACTTAAAGGTGTAGGATTTAGGAATTTATGAGATTAACATTCAACATATAATCAAGGTTCGTATTTGGGCACAGTAAGAGTAGGCACTTAATAGTAGTTACATTTTAATTTTATTTTATTGATTTTCGTTTAAGTATGAGCCCTTTATTTATTGATTAATATTTATGTTTTGATTAGTAGAATGTATGCACTGGGCTCATTAACATTTGGGTAAGCAAATATAAGGATAAAAATTATCTCGAGTTTATAAGAGACGAAATAATGCCTTATAACATTAGAAAAGTTTTAGGCACGTTTAAATATATTCGTCTCGATTAAGAATGCGGCGTACGCATCTTTTCGAGACATTTAAAATTTCAAAAATGCAATTGTTATACCCCATTTTAACACGAGGTCAAAATAGCGTACAACATATTGAAAAACTTCTGAGTTAAATAAAGAAGTCGTCACCTAATTAATTTTCCGGTGAATTAGGACACCTATTATAAACTATGTGATTAAAATAAATAAAGACTTCATTTTTAAGGTTTGCAAAAACCTAAATTCTAGGTAAGGATTCTAAATTATCCTAAAGGGAAGGGATTAGGCACCCTAAAGCATCCGCTAACTACGATTAACCGGCCAAATTAAATTTAGATTAGATAATGAAACCAAATATTAAATTAAGAAGGATATAAATAAGGTATTAAGAAATATATACATCCTATTAAGGCGTGCAAAGATTAGAAGAATTTAGAAAAAATTTCATCCACTTGTCGAAAAATATCTAAAACGACTCATAAAAATATTTGAACCTTATTGTTGTCAAAATAAAGTTATTTAAAATTAATTCCTTACAAAAGTTTTCAACTAATAATAAAAAAAAATAACATTTTAAGAACTCATTTTTTAATTCTAAAAATGACATTTTTGCTTTTTAAAATTAAACTTCATAAAAAATAAGTTAATTATCTTATGGTAAGTGAATAGATAAAACAAATTATTTAAATATCTTGTAGCTTGAGAAATTTATTATTTATTACGATACAAATAAATAAAATATATTTTGCTTTGCCATTAGGAAATCTTAGAAGGGACTTGTGAAGTTCCATCTTTTATTTGAAATTAATAAAAATAAAATTTGATTTACCATAACTAAAATTAATAAGGCCGACTTTCCTAGTACCGCAAAATTTATATTTGAGGGCTTTCCAAATTATTACGTAATAATAAACTAACTTGATTTTAAAGATAAGTTACTATTTCATATTAAAAAAGTATTAAGGAATTTTAACAAAACTTGACCATTATTCTAAAGGACATATTTTACCTACCAAATTTAACCCTTAGGGACATTGAATTAATTACATAAGCCTAGTGATTATGCCAAATTTAAAACGTAAGAAACGAGAAGTGAATAATTGAGTTGCTATCACATTCAAAGATTCATATTCAAAGATTCACATTCAAATAAGACATACCAAATATAAAAAAAATAAAAATATGCGAGATATTAAACGAAAATAATAACGAGTGTCTAAAGAAGAATAAATCCGGAAGAGAGGAAAAGAGAGACTAGACTCGCTAGACGACAATGTGTAATGCGATATTTTTGCTTCTCTGATTTGGACAGAGATAGGGTCAAGCCTTGAGACCCCAAATGCGCTCCCGGGTGTACATGTAAAGAAAAGGATAAAAATTAGTAGCAATCAAATAGCTGAGTAATGTAAGGACGTGAAACAAAACAAAAAGATATATACTAAATAAACTATTTTTAAGTCAAATCCCAATGAAACATGAGAACTTAAGAATGTTAACAATAGAGATGGTCAATTTTCAAACTTAAAATCTCAAACATTAAACAATTGAGAATGATTACTTTAGCTATTCTACTACTCTTAATTCCATTTGCCAAAGTTCTGAGCATAAGTGAAACAACCAGACAAGCAAGAATGTGCAGAGGACAGCTAAAAAAGAAAAAAAAAACTGGAACAAAAATGTTAAAGAAAATGTTAGTAAGCAAGCTGCGATTGTTGAAAATGTCCCAAATAAAGAGCCTCCCTTTTCTGGAAATCATTTTAGAGGTCCTTGATGTGTCAGAATTATAAGTCTATTACAAAAAGCAATCTAGTTTAGATTTTTAGCAGGTGCATTAGGTAAATGTTTAGTGACAAGTTTAATTTTTTTTTGTAACATAATTGGCGAGTTTCTAACAAATTATTTTCTTTACTAGTTACTCAAAAAAT
>NC_061118.1:171130136-171154820 GCF_002878395.1 Capsicum annuum
AGATATTAATTCAAATATTGTACAAACAAAACATGATACCACAACATACTAAATAGTTCATAGAATCATTTGAATATTTTTAGTCATGCTTTTTCCTCCGTAAATTTACAACATAAATGAAACAGGATCGGAATAGAACATGTATGCCAACTTTAATTGAATACAAAAGTAAGATGTTATCAACGGAAATTCTAACGGAATTCAAATTCAACTTTACTTTCTTGTTTGGTTTTATACTGACGTTCACTCTTTGTTTTTGTCTTCCTCCACTTGTTTTCTCTGATTTTTCACTTTGTTTCCTCACTTTTTTTTTGGTTTTGATCTGGTGCCATATCTGATAGTGTCATAGGTTGTCCGTTCTTTTTTTTTTCTGATTGGTTGGAAAGTCCTTAAATACTGGGACTTTTGGGAGGGAACGGTTATTTCTTAGATGGAATCACTCATCAACAGATAAGGGGGTATTTAAAATTCAAAATTTCTCTTTTTTTTGTTAGTTTTTTTTTTATATATACAAAATAATAGTAATAATAATAAATAAAGATAATCATAATAATAAATAAATGAAATAATAAAACATTAATAATATAATAATAATTAATTAATTTTATATTTAATAAAACATAATAACAATTAATAAATAGCCGAATATAAATATAATAAAATAGTATTTAAACTACTAATTCATTTATTAAAAATTTATCCAAGGAATATATATTTTAATTTTTATATTATTTTTAAAGTTTGAATAATAAATTTAAAACAAAAAAAATCTTGAGGCTAACTTTATTTAATTATTTATTTTTTAACTAAAGATTTACTAAAAATAAAAATAAGAATCAAAATAATATATGATTAAATATAAATATAAATATTTAATATTGATAAATGAGTTAAAATTAGGGAGGATCAAAAATCATGTGTCTACATTTTTGCCCCTCTTTGTGTGGAATCTCGAAGAGTTTTCATACAAAGAAGTAGACAAGATATGATTTTTGACCCTCCAATTATTTGAATTTAAGGATAAAATAAAATTAAAAATAAAAGTAAAAATGTGACCGAGTCCTGTTTTTGGACATCCTATCTATCTCGGGTTATAAGGGAATCATGTCACAGGTAGTTCAAAGTAATTTGGTGAGAGAAAAAGTTAAAGTTGAGTGAGATTCTGTCGAGCTTCCGGTTAACAACTTTTGCCTTTTACATTCAAATAGATAATAAAAATGAAAAAATTTACGAATGAAAATTGTAATCTTAGAATCTTGATTCTAATCTTAGCGAATTGAACTTGAAAATCCATCCTATTCTTCATGCGGAGTCCTGACTTGTTATTCTCCACCTTTTTCTTTAGACAGACTCCTTGACTTCTAATTTCTTCACCCTGTTCTTCAGGCGGGCTCTTGGACTTTTTCACCCTGTTCTTCAGACGGGTTCCTGGACTTCTTTTTCTTTACTCCGTTCTTCAGGAGGGCTCCTGGACTTACAACTTCTTTACCCTGTTCTTCAGGCGGGCTCCTGGACTAACTTTTTCTTCACCCTGTTCTTCAGACGGGCTCCTGGACTTACAACTTCTTCACCCTGTTCTTTAGGCGGGCTTCTGGACTTACAACTTCTTCACCTTGTTCTTCAGGCGGGCTCTTGTACTTACAATTTCTTCACCCTATTCTTCAGGTGGACTCATGTACTTATAATTTCTTCACCCTGTTCTTCAGGCGGGCTCCTATACTTGCAATTTCTTCACCCTGTTCTTCAGGCGGGCTCCTGGACTTACTTTTTCTTCACCCTATTTTTCAGGCGGGCTCCTGTACTTATAATTTCTTCACCCTATTCTTCAGGCGGGCTCCTATACTTACAATTTCTTCACCCTATTCTTCAGGCGGACTCTTGGACTTACTTTTTCTTCACCCTGTTCTTCAGGCGGGCTCCTGGACTTCCAATTTCTTTACCTTGTTCTTAATGCGGGATCTTAGACTTACAATTTCTTTACCCTGTTCTTCAGGCGGGCTCCTGAACTTTTTTTTTCTTCACCCTATTTTCCAGGCGGACTCCTGGACTTATAATTTCTGATTTTCAAATATGTTCCTGAACTCAAAATAAAAGGTGAAACAGAAAAATAACATCCCATTCTTCAGGAGGGTCCTGAGCAACAAGTAAATTCCCATTCTTCAGGAGGGTCCTGAGCGAAATTAAATTTCCATTCTTCAGGAGAGTCCTGTACAAAAGAATAAATTTCATACAACACACATAAAATTTTGCCCCAGTTTGTACTGGAAAAATTTGTGTGTCACCAGATCTTAATACATCTCACAAAGAATAAAGTTTATCATGACCGAGATCCATCATCAGATACTGTAACCATGCTTCTTGCGTTGACAGAAATATGAAATTGCATCCTTTATTTGAAAACTTTTAGTGTAAAAAAGAATATCCCATCTCTATTTCAAACAAACAAAAATTGTGAGTTTTAAAATATGTGGTGGTTGGTTTGTGGCATTTGGCTTTTGAAGTGGCCGCTCTCGCACTTGCCATGCTCAACTCTTTTCCAATCCATGATAATATTTATTGAGTCGTCATACTTCTGACTCGAAATTCTGACTACTGAGATCCTCAACTCAAATCATGTTTCTGTTGTATGATGCTTTTGAGTTTAGCTTCCAATACATCCCTTAAATTTTCACGAGTTTAAAATGGTCAAATCACCATCATCTGGAGTACCTTACTTTTACTTTGAAACGTTGTCTATGTGAATCGACCCTTTGTCTTGCTTTGTACCCTTAAAGGAGTTGGTAGCGAGTTTGAAGTCCTTTCTCACTCGACCTGACATGAATTTGACTCAAAAGACAACAAAAATTTTTGTTTGATGACAAGGACACAAAAAATAAAAAATTAAAATAAAACAAAAGGAAAAAGACAATAGGCATCTCTTCTCAAAACAAAGAGAAAACTTATCTGAATGTGGAAACCGATTCTGGTGTTTATGACATGCATTTTGAATCAAACAGCCAGATCTACCCACACCAATCATTTGTCAACTTTTGCCGACTTATTGAGTTTGAAACTGAGCCATTATTGAATTTATTCACTCTAAATTAGTATCCTCTTTCGGCTTGTGGCACCTCAATGGGGTTTTTCCATCGAGCCTATCTCATTTTCATCTCTTTCTCAACTCACTGTCGTTTTGTGGTGCCCGAAAGGGTTTTCACCAATAAAACTCTCATTTTCATTTTTTTTTTTTTAGAAAATAGCACCCAAAATATGAAATATCATGCACTTATAACATGTTTAGCCTTGACTTTCTCAAAGATTGATCTGAAGGTCTTTCTTTGGTTGTAACTTGGCCTTTGGATTGGGATAGAAAGAAAGAGCGGCATGAGGCTCAAAAATTTACATAATCATTGGGTAACACATACAACTTTTGAAATCGACTCTTATTAAGGAAATAAACTTTTTGCCCCAATTTTATCTCATTCTGGGTAATTTGAATTTTCTTTTGGTTAGACCGAATCCTGGAGTAGGGCTGCCTACATATCTTGTCATAGTAAGAATCAGGTCAAACATACTTCAGGATCGTCATTCTTTTGTTTTTTGCTCTTTTTTTTTTGAATTGAACTTTGGCTCACCTGTTTTTCTTTTCTTTGATTCTTCTCTTTTTGGAAATTTTTCCTACTTCAATTTTTTGAATTTTTTTTTCTGACTCCATTTTTCTTGAAACTTTTTTTTTTCAAATTTTATTTTGATTCCAAAAGATGGATACGAAAGAAAATAACACTAAAGCTCAAAAGGGGTAACAAAGGATGACACAACATTTTGGTAGCAGAATGAAATGCCTTCGTCATATCAATCCTTAAAAACGGAAGAACATAACATGCAATTTGAGGGTTAAACATGAGATCATACATATCTTTTCAACATTGACCTTCACTAAGAACGTGCACGTGTCATTTCTGTCATGCTTATGAAACATACAAATCCATTTGTGTTGTACTTTCTCCACACGAATAACTCATGTCTCTTTGGGAGCTAACTTTCTTTCATTTTTTCTGACGATGGAGATTATATATCCTCTAATTGATCCCATTCAAAATGCTTGAATTAGATATTTTAATTGATGATCAAGTTATTTTTATTTGCAAAGTGATTGCTCCAATTTTATCTATTGCGATTTGACTTATTCTTAAATTGTTTGAAATATTTTGCTTATATTCTCAAATACTTCCTCTTCATCGTATTCAACCTCTTTATTCATTATTTCTTAATTAGATTGGTTTTTAAAATTCGATTGATAATTCTTCATACATGTCATATCATTTAGAATCGGCATAGAAAGAACTATATAATAGAAAATATATAAGTAAATATTAGACATAAAATAAAATAAAGGAAAATTATGTTTCATTAAAAAAATAAAGATAGATAAAGTTTTAACCTAAAATACCAAGGTACAAATCTGAATTACAACCCTAGAACGATTCAAATTACAGAAAGACAAACAAACAAACTACCAAGACTCCTTCATAGTAGGGAGAGGAGTAACCTCTCAATTGTTAAGCTTGACATCTTAGCCACTGGTTTGCTTATCAGCATGACTAAAACTTCCACCACTGTCCAACACATTTTCTTCAAAAAATAAATTCTGGATCCCCATGCTTAACTCATTGTTTCCCACGTATTGTGCATTATCGTGTGTTGATGAAGGGTTTCTATGACGCTCCTAGTGTCAATGTTTTGCACTACAATCAACTTTTCTTAAATCATCCTTTCTATTTCTCTTTTCAAAGTACGACAATCCTCAATACTGTGACCCTGAATATCAGAATGATATGCACATCGTACATGAGGATCAAAATTTCTTGAATGTGAATCAGGAGTACACTCAAGGAGAGGAGTGATTATGTTCAAATTTCTTAATCTCTGGAATAAACTGGCATACGACTCCTCAATTGGTGGAAAATTATTCTTTGACTTTCTCTTCTTTGTAAACTCTGGCCTCGATTGAAACTTGGACTTAGAAGTTCTTTGATAAATATGGGGGGGGGTCCAGGATAATGTTGAGGAACCGGTGCATGCCATTGCGGATAAGAAAATGAATGAGCATACAACTGTGCATTGTGTAAAGGATATTGAGGAAGTGGAACAAGATATCTTGGATTTTGCAAAGAGGAACCTTTTTGCATGTGAGCATATGAATTTGATGTGCAAGCTCGGGATTGAGACTGACAGTATTGTTGAGTTGGACCTCTTGATCTCTGCTTTGCCCCTGTAACGATAATAGGTACATTTTTCGTTTTCCTCCCTTCTGTCCCTCTCAATTGATGGCAATATTGTCCCAAGTGTTTAACAGAATCCTCATACCCACCATGTTTCTCAAATTTCAACATCTCTAGGCTTGGAGGAATGTTAACACTTGAAGACATGTCCCTGTCTTTATATGCAACATCTTCATAATTCGTAATTTCCTGAGAATTTTTCATAGCCATTTCTGTGCTCTTTATTTTTCTAGCCATTTTCTCTTGCTCTTCTGTCATGACAGTCTTCTTAGTAAGAAATTTTGGTGGTCCAACTAACATAGATGTGGGCTCAGGATTGTAATGGTGATCATCAAGAGCGTTGAACATCGACTTACTAGCAGATTGGGGAGGCACAATCGCCGGATCAAAAGCTAAGGTGGAAACCTCAGTAAAGGGTGGAGCAACAGAAGCAGAGACTATAGGTGGTGCTATCGATGTGCTAGATTTATACTGAAGATCTAGAGAATGAGTGATTGAAACATTGAGATTCTTTTGGCTTGGAATAGATTCTGTATCATGTTGTGGCGCATAACTAACAGCAGAAAACTGACCTTACAATTTTGCTGAAAAACTCAAGGTATTTGTAGAGTCAATAGTGGAAAATGGCGGAGGAGGCATCCCACTGGCCCAAGCTCGAAACATTTTCAACATTTGTTGCCTCAAACTTACAATCTCTTATTTTAACCTCTCATTTTTTAGACTCTTTGTCTGATCTATGATTTCACTTTCTACATTCTTGCTGGACATGACTTTTTTTTCTGAATTTGGTGTAATATGAGAGACCAGTCAAAATACCACAAATCAACCACCTTAAACTAACTGTATAAGAAATAACAAAGGTGTCAGAATGCAATATTTTTTCAAAAACTCTTTTTCTTTTATTTTCTTTTTGAAGAGATCATTGAACCCCAGAAGGGTTGCCTATGTATCTCACTAAGATAAGAATCAGGTATGCGTAGTTCTTGAACATTGGAGATACGAAGAAATATACATTTTCTTTCTAAATAGTGGGAAATTTATTTATTTATTAAAATATTTTTTATTTATTTTTGAAAATATTTTTTTTTATTTTTAGTTTAAAAGGAAAGACAACCATTTTTAAAAGATCACCGAATCCATTAAGGACTGCCTGCGTATCTCAATAAAATGAGAATCAGGTGTGCGTAGTTCTTGAAAATTAAATCGTACAAAAATCAGCCTCAAGACCACTAAAGATTCAAGGTTGTTAAGATTTATATAAAAAACAATTTGTAAAAACTTAGCCTCATGATCTCTAAAGATTCAGGGCTGTTAATATTCACATATTTTTATTTATTTTATAAAAACTTAGCCTCATGGTCCCTAAAGATTCCGGGCTATTGAAATATATATATTTTTATTTTTATTTTTGTAAAAACTTAGCCTCATGATCCCTAAAGATTCAGGGCTATTGAAATATATATTTTTATATTTGTAAAAATTTAGCCTCATGATCCCTAAAGATTCAGGGCTATTTAGATATATATACAAAAATTAAACTTGAAGCTAAGAAAAATAATTATGAAAGTAATCATATTTTTAAAATATTTCCCAATAAAGCTATGAATAATTTTTCAAAAGATAGGGTCGTATCCTGGGAAGGAATTCCTACGTATCCCACTAAGATGAGAATCAGACCCTCGTAGTTCATGAAGACCGTAAAAATATCTTATTGTATATTTAAAAAAATTTTGTTTTTTTTAGAAATAAAATTTGTCTTTGAAAAATGATTTACTAAATGTGAGAATAATTTAATCTCATGTATTTTTTAGAGTTGCCTAAAGTCGGTCAACAAATAAATAGTCTTCTGAGGAAATGTCAAAGAGCACGTAGGATGCACATGTTGGTCTTCATAAAGTAGGTCACCTGTCCTAGACAGACCCGGCCCCTGTGCCGAGTCCTGCTAAGTCAAATGCAAATGATGGAAATAAAGAGGCACCTAATAGGGATAACCAGATTCTGAGTTTCAGTTCTTTTAAGTTTAAGCCTAATAGGAATAGGTATCTAGACTGGCTTACCCTAGCGGACACTCGAGTCGGGGAGGGACAAATTGGTCGGTAGCAGGGCAACACCGCCTTCGTAGTTGATCCGAATCTCGTCTAACATGTGTGACTATAATCCTTCACCAGGTGCCTTGATACTCCGGCTATCTCAAAAAGAAAGTTAGGACGCATGTGTTGCATTCCTTCTATCCTATTTCAGAGATTCAGAGGGGATGCGCAAGATGTTGACACCTAATTTTTGACCTCCATAACTAAGTTTAATTCGGAGTTTCTTCAATTTTCAAATAAAATCACAACAATTATTTTTTCCAAATAAATGTATTTTAAAATAGGTATTTGGGCTAAATTTGTTATTTAAGTGATAATTATATATTTTCGTATTTTGCATTTGCAAAATTGTATAAATGACGTCATCTAAATGAATATTTTCATCAAAATTGAACTTTAAATTAAGGATCATTTAAAAAAAAAATAATTAAAATTTGATCTAATTATAATTTATTCTCGAAAATGATTTATTTGGATAAATATGCATTTGATTTTATTAAATCAAGAAGCTCGGGATTAAACAAGGTATTAATTCGTATCGAATTTCAATTTAATATAGCCAATCTATTAGATTTGACCATAATTGAAAATTGGTCATAATTGCAATGCAATTCGTCAATTGATTTTTAATTTGGTCAAAATAAATAAATATGGCTTGATTTTAAATTTCAATTGGGGTTATATTTTAAATAAACCCAAAATTCTCAAGAACTGTCATAACTTCTACCCAATTTTCACCAAAAATAAATTCAAATTGTACTACATTGTACTATTCCCCCCAACTTTGTCCTTTTCCAATTTTGAAATTCAAAGATTGTACTACATTGTACTATTTTCCCCCACATTATCTTTCACCTCACCTTATCTTTAATTTTTAGATTTCAACCCCCCCCCCCCCCAAATGTTTTTTCTCCCACATTAATGGATGATAAGAAATAAATCTCTATTCTTTCCTATAAATACTTTTCTCCCACATTGGTGGAAGAGAAAAAGAACACCTCATTCTCTCCTATAAATATTACCACTACTTTGATAGAGAGGGAAAGAAAAACGAAGAAAAAAAAAAAGAGGCTAGAAAGGTGAAAAAATTCTTTTGAGCAAAAT
This sequence comes from Capsicum annuum, assembly GCF_002878395.1. NCBI lineage: Eukaryota > Viridiplantae > Streptophyta > Magnoliopsida > Solanales > Solanaceae > Capsicum > Capsicum annuum. The sequence goes on from NC_061118.1 coordinate 171,138,592, forward strand.
AGTTATTTTCATATAGTAAAAATTTTTGTTTCATAGAGTTGGTCGGCTAATCAAAATTTTTGAGTTGCCGGAGTCATTTTTCGGTGGTAGTTGATTTCGACGAAGCTCGTAGTCTCGTTTTGCTTCCCCCAAAAGGTAAACACACCTTTTTATTTATTTTAGTTTTTATTATTGTTTTCTTCTTCATCTTTTTTCTTCTTCATAGTTCGTAGATATAATTTTGTTTGCTGGGATTGTATGTTGTAGATGGCCTTGAAGGCCCTAGGACGTTGTGGTATCGATATTCTAATTATTTTCATGTTCATGATATAAAAATGAGCTATCAATAGTTGTATGTGCCTTTTTTTACTTTATTCTTTGATTATTTTGGATAAAGTTTTAATCTTTGCTTAAAAGATGTATTTATGCTTTGTTTAAACTCATTGTTGTTGGATATATTTGTTTTTAGTATGTAAAGTTATTTTCTTTATGTTTAAAAGAATAGTTAATGTTGAATGTTGAATGATGTCTTAGAACGATAAATCATAGGTCTTTACGTGTTTTTTTCCTAAAGTTGGCCATAATTTATATGTGTGAATTTTCGTTAATGTCGCCTTAATTGAAATTTAAAGATTCTCTTTCTTGAAAAGTTAACCTTTATTTTCTTTTGTTATACGGATTAGTATCTATGTTTGTTCAATTTTAGAAGTCATGAGTATTTTTCTTGTTGCCTCATCCTTTACTTTCGCAAGCCTATGTTGTTTGTTTCTCGCATGAATTGATCATTGAATATGACCTTCTTCCTTTTACCTTTATTCATTCTTGTATGAACTTAAATCATGAGGCATGTAAGTGGGTGTCTTTGCTTTGCATTTTATTTGTTGACTCTCATTCTTGTGCAAGTGTGCTTATCATTTCCATTCAAAAATTGGTTCTTGATATTTTCTTTTGCTTTGAAATATGTCACTTTTATGCCTTGAATGTATATTAATTTCTTTATCTTTTCTTTGCATGCAAAAAATGTCTCGAGTTCAAATGTATTCCTCTCCTCTTGCATTTTGTAATGGGCCAATGAGGTCTACCTCTTCGAGTCAAGTTCGAAGTTTAAACTCGAGGTCCACTGCATGACGCGTGGGTGCTAGAAGATAGACGAAGAAGGAAAATGGGTCAAGACCCATTAATGAGGTCACTAAGAGACTTGAAAAGTCTCGATTTTTATTATTGTCTTCTTTTTATTTATTCATTTAGTCATTTATTTATTCATTCATTTGGGCCTCGAAGCCAAAGTTGTATTTAATACAGGTGGAGCAATACTCGAGCCAAAGACTTGAAAACTAGATTAGGACAGGTGAAATGGGTCGAAAGCCCATTTAGACTAGGACAGGTGTCATTAATTTGGGCTGATAGCCTAAATCCCTTACTTCCTCCCTTTCCCTCTGTTCTTTATGTTTGTTTTCCTTATGTGCTTGGCGAACCTAGTTAAATCCTTAGTTAAGTCGTTAAAAAATTAGTTTTGCATAAAAACTCAAATATTTCCAAAATCGCTTTCTTTTCAAAAAATCAATCACTTTTCGACAAAATTAATCCTTTTGAAGTTAATCAAAAGATGATTTTCAAACAGTCCGGATAACCGCAAGTTAGCGAACGTTTTAGGTGTCTAACACCTTCCTAAAATGTTAATAGAAATCGCTTATCTAGAATCTCTAACTTAAGATGATTTTTCTGTTTTGAATAGTTTGAAGTAACTCTCTAAAGGTTTCTTAATTCCTTTTCAAAATTAAGTGGCGACTCTCTGAAAAGTCAAAATTTCCGCAAAACACAAGAGAAGATAGTATATAGTACAGTTCAATCAATATCAAAGCGGTAAATGAGCGACAAGTAGCACACAAGGCCAACAAACACAATATCAACAATAATTACAACAAGTATAAGTGAATATAAAAAGCTCGAATTCTTATTAATCTCCAGCAGAGTCGCCAGAGATGTCACACCCCTTTTTCGCATTCGAGAGGAATCGAGATCGAAGGGTTTTTCCAATTAAAGTGACGGTATTGAATAGGAATTAGTTTATTTACAGAGTCGCCACTTGGAATTGAGTTATGGTGTTCCAAGTCACCTTTTAAAATCCCTAATCAAAAGGAAATGACTCTTTATTGTGGTCTGCGAAAACAGAATACCGGATAAGAAATTCTGTTGACCGAAGGAAAGGTGTGAGGCACCCCTCGAGTCCCGTGGTTATACACGGTTGCTTCATTGACTTGTACTTAACTTAAACTACTTTGACTAAATTATGTTAAAGCCTAAATCGCTCATTTTTAATATCTAAAAATTTGTCTAAAACTCTCGTATATTATTTCATATTAAATAAATCAGTGAAAGTTGAAAATATTTGTCAAATTAATCTTAGAAAAAGTATTTGTTAAGGTGTATTTTTACATTCTTGAATTTTAATGTCTCAAAAATATGTATATGCCACATTCTTAATTGAAACAAAAATTAATTATTTTATGTTCACCTAACTTTAGAAACATACCTTCATCATTTAAAATTTGTAATATTTTATCAATTCGAAATGTTATTTAACTTTAACAATAAGATTGACCTAACGCAATGAAGTAATTTAGTAAACAATTATCAAAATTTATTAATGACAATAAATAAATAAATAAATAATGAAAATAATACTCAATAAGTTCACTTGTTATAAATTTTAAAATAATTTAACAATGGATAGAGAATTATTCTACCAATTAATATATCTTGATCATGAAAAAGACAAAGATGAAAATAGTGACATTATATTACAATATTACGTTCTTGAAAGACATGAATCATTATAATATTCAAAACCACTTCTTTATCACAAAACAACATCAGTGACTTATTTGACTTTGAAAGAAAAAAAAAATATTTTTGCAAAAATATTATTTCATATTTCTCAATTATCAACCAAAATTATTGAAAACAAAATATAATCAGGTTATCGGAGAAATAAGGACATGGCCAGATCTGTTTGTCTTTCGGCAGATAGTAACAGAAAAGAATAATAATAAAAGGCGATGCCGGTAGGGAAGGCCAACTCCGGCTAGTTGTTTCAACGGTGGGACGCTGGGATCAGATCTATTTGGGGTGGATTTGGTTGGCGTTTTTGCCATTTGTGGTGGCACCGGTGGCGAGTTTCTCAACCGTGATGGCTGTTTTGCCGATAGTCGACTCACGTGTGGCGACCAGATCTGGTTGGCACATGAAACTTTACTGGAGAGGGATAAAAGTTTTGGTGGTTGGATTGTTATTATGATGGTGGCGCCAAAAACAAGGAAAGAGGGATGGGAAGATCGGTGCGGCTGCCACAGTGTTTGGTAACCATCGAATTTTGGTGGGAATCGACTACTAAATCGGATTTAACTAGTTTTCCGAAGGCCTTTATCAGTTTTGACTGTTACTGTTTTTCTGTTTACGCGTATATTCAGTCTGTCCGTCAATATTTTTTCATTTTTTTTAAAAAATTTTTTTATGAACATTAAATCATCATGCATTTTAGAGGAATATCTCAAAGTTAGGATTAATTTCAACGAATATTTAAGAAAAATAGATATTAATTCAAATGTTGTACAAACAAAACATTATACCACAACATACTAAATAATTCATAGAATCATTTGAATATTTTTATTCATGCTTTTTCCTCCGTAAATTTACAACATAAATGAAACAGGATCGGAATAGAACTTGTATGCCAACTTTAATTGAATACAGAAGTAAGATGTTATCAACGAAAACCCGAACGAAATTCTAATTCAACTTTACTTTCTTGTTTGATTTTATACTGACGTTCACTCTTTGTTTTTGTCTTCCTCCACTTGTTTTCTTTGATTTTTCACTTTGTTTCCTCACTTTTTTTTGTTTTGATCTGATGCCGTATCTGATAGTGTCATAGGTTGTCTGTCCTTTTTTTTTTCTGACTAGTTGGAAAGTCCTTAAATACTGGGACTTTTGGGAGGAAACGGTTATTTCTTAGAGGGAATCACTCATCAACAGATAAGGGGGAGGGGTATTTAAAATTCAAAATTTCTCTTTTTTTTTATTAGTTTTTTTTATATATAGAAAATAATAGTAATAATAATTAATAAAGATAATCATAATAATAAATAAATGAAATAATAAAATATTAATAATATAATAATAATTAATTTTATATTTAATAAAACATAATAATAATTAATAAATAGAAAAATATAAATATAATAAAATATTATTTAAACTACTAATTTATTTATTAAAAATTTATAAAAGGAATATATATTTTAATTTTTATATTATTGTTAAAATTAGAATAATAAATTTAAAAAAAAAAATCTTGAGGCTAACTTTATTTAATTATTTATTTTTTAACTAAAAATTTACTAAAAATAAAAATAAGAATCAAAATAATATATGATTAAATATAAATATAAATATTTAATATTGATAAATGAGTTAAAATTAGGGAGGATAAAAAATCATGTGTCTGCAAACTTACTAAGAAGTTTAAGTAAAAGAAGCAGAATGAAACGTAGGTTAGTCCAATTGAGTTATAAGCATTGTATAGCTTAATCTTCCCCCTTTTGACTTCATCGAAAAGCTGGCCTAGGCCATTGAGGCTATCACTAAGACAATCAAAATTCAGAATAATACAACATGAATGCAGTATGAGGGAACAAAAGCAGAAAATAGTATAAAAACCAAGTCCATTTCATCAAGTAGTAGATATGACTACATATACCAAAAGAAACTAAAGAGAAAACAAGTTATCCAGAGAAGCAACAAAAAAAGACAGTTCTAGGAGGTCATAAAAAACTAAGTAGAAGAGCTAAAGGGAGGTGAGTTTCCTAATGACATCAACATTTTCAACTCTCTCTTTTTTCAATAGTGAAGTAAGGGAAATAATCTAAGTTTGAAGAATCCCCTTTTCTTCTTCATGAGCAGCCTGTGCAACCTCCAAAGCTGCTTGAGCAACTTTTACCTCAGATTTTTTATCAGCTAGTACATTTCTCAACCTTTGCATTGGATTATCAGCACTCCTCATGGAAACAGGTAGCATCATGTGGTTCACAGGCCCTATGATATCCTTGGTAGTCTGTGAAGACCACACTTGGATAGAAACACCAAACTCTTCAAATATAGGGGTGGGCCAGAACTAATAAGGTAGGGCATGTCCATTAATCTCCTTGAGGAGAAACCTTTGCATGTGCTTGAAGATTAGTCGAGGAAAATCAATTCTCACCTTAGTGTCCAACAGTTCCATGAGTGTAAGATCAAGAAAACTACCCACACACCATCTCTTCTTCCTAGGTATAATCATTTTGTAGACTAAATCAAAATAGAGTTGATGTAGTGGGGACATCTCCCTCTTAAGGACTCTTTTATGGTGGAGCAATTTAGGATTTTCAAAAAACTTTTTACATATGTTAAGGGCAGAGGAAAGATTATCCAGAGGTGGCCAAGCACCCTTAACATAGTGACCCCATCCCCCAGAGGGAATATGTAAAATCCTAGCAATGTTAGCAACATAAAGGTTTATGGTAACTTTTCTGACAGTAGTGGAGAACAAATCACCAATTCCCACCCTATTCGTAACAAACTCATATACTTCAGGTTTAGCAAATCTATGTTGAAGATCACCCTGAAGAAATAAATATGATCAACCTTGAAAACCTAATTTTTCCATTAACATTTGCATATCAGGTCCCCCAAACCCACTAACTACCCTTCTTCTAGCTAATTTTTGCTTTTGAAAGTGAAGATGATAAGCCTCAGGAGTATTCTGATGAGAAGATGGGTGGGGAACTTCAAACTCAGGTTCCAACTCATCAGTAGCATCTAGGGTAAAGTCAGAGTCAGATGAGTCAGAAGGAACAGGTGTGGTGACCTGTTTCTTGGGACGAGTAGAAGGCTTGGAAGGGGAAACTTTTAAGGAGGTGGATCCTTTGACAGTAGAAGGGAATTTTGAAGAGGAGGAGGATTTTTGAGTAGGTTTAGAAGAGGGTTTGTAGGCAACGAAGGTTTTGGGAATTTGGCCATGATAGTCTTTGTCTTTCTGACAGATCGAAGTAGAAGATCAGGAGAAGATACACAATGAGGGGTGGGATCAGATGTAGCCACACGTTTCTTTTTGCTGGCTCGAAGAGCCTCAGCAAAGGATGCATCTTCTTATTGTTTTCTTCCTCGAGTGTGAGGAGTTCGAGGAATAGAGATACTTGGAAAAGGTTCTAAAGGGGCAATGTTGTCAACAATGACGGGAATGGAAGGGGATTTTCTTGGGAGTTTAGACCTGGACCTCCTTGGGATTAACTCTGCGATAGGAAGGTCATCTCTGTTACTAGGATTATCATCATCTTCAATAATTTGGAGTGGGATAGGAGGAGGAAGGAGGGGTTTTGAGGAGGATGGAGAAGGTGAAGAAATTTGGGCAAAAAGGTTTAGAAAATTTATGAAAGCTGCAAAATTGGTGAATCTTTGGGAGATTTTAGGAGGGATTAAGGAAGGATAAGTGTGGTGCAGGGATTTTTGGCAGAACTAGGGGAAGAAGATGATGAAAAAGATAAAGAAGAAGCAATTGGTAGACTGATAATTTTTCTTGATTGAGGAGAAGAGTATGAAACATGAAACAAGAGAGGGAGTATTTAAAAGAGAAATGGAAGAAGTTGAAGAGATGAGAAACTGTACCTGTGAAAGGAACGTAATGATGAGGACTTCTGGACTGATGGGAAAGCGAGTAGCAACTTTTTGAGTAAATGTGACTCTTTCAATTTGGCGGTTTAAATGGACCCGAAAGGAACCAGGCAACTAACTTGTTTCTCTTTAGCTACTGTTAGTAATAATAATCATACCTGAATGAAAAGATAGACAAAATTGTTGTTGTAATCAAGACTCTCTGCAAAATCAATACATGCATTAGTCAACATATTCTAAGATCTTGGACTTAGGATACACAACTAAATGTGTGAGACTGAATTAACCAACAATCACTTTTTAAGAACAATTTTTTTCTAATCAAACATTGAGGAAAACTTATGCAATTTTAATCATCCCCAAGGCTAACCTATTTTTCTCAAAGTGTTCTCTACTTAAAGCCTTAGTAAAAATGTCAGCAATCTAATCCTCAGTAGAGTAAAACATAATTGATATATGACCTTTTTCAACATTATCTTTGAGAAAGTGATGTCTAATATCAATATGCTTGGTTATTTTATGTTGAACAAGATTTTTAGCTATGTTAATAGCACTTGTATTATCACAAAAAATAGGGACACAATCAACATCTATACCAAAGTCCATGAGTTATTGCTTAACCCAGAGCAATTGAGGACTACAGGAACCTGCAACAAGATATTCAGCTTCAGCAGTAGACAAAGCTACTGAATTTTGCTTCTTTGTGGACCAGGTAATCAAACATGATCCAAGAAAGTGTGCCATTCCTGTAGTGCTTTTCCTGTCTACCAGGTATCCTGCATAGTCAGCATCTGAGTATCCTACCAAATTAAAATTGCTACCTTTGGGATACCATAAGCCAAGATCACTGGTTCTCTTCAAATATCTAAAAATTCTCTTCACAAATTTTAGATGTGATTCTTTGGGTTTTGCTTGAAACCTGGCACATAGCCCAACACTGAACATAATGTCAGGCCTAGTTGCTGTAAGGTATAACAATGATCCTATGATACCTCTATACATTTTTTTCTCTACATCTAAACCTGTTTTATCTAAATCTAGCTTTGTGGCAGAGGCAATGAAAGTACTGATCTCATTTGCTTTTTCTATGGAGAATATTTTAAGAAGCTCTTTGACATACTTCTTTTGGTAGATCATTGTCCTTGATGCTGACTGTTTTATTTGCAACCCCAAAAAATAATTCAGCTCTCCCATCATGCTCATCCCAAATTCACTACTCATGAGTTTGGCAAATTCATGAGTCATATTCATGTTGGTTGATCCAAAAATAATGTCATCCACATATACCTGCACAACTAAAAAATCCTTTCCATTAGTTTTTAAGAACAGGGTATTATCAATTTTACCTCTGAAATGACCATTCTCTAGTAGAAACTTTGAAAACCTCTCATACCAAGCTCTAGGTGCTTGTTTCAGCCCATACAAGGATTTATTGAGTTTATACACATGATCAGGAAACTCCTTGCTTTTGAATCCTAGAGGTTGCTTGACATACACCTCCTCTTTGAGAAAGCCATTCAGAAATGCACTCTTCACATCCATCTGATAGAGTATAAACTCCTTGTAAGCAGCAAAGGCAACAAGTAATCTTGTAGCTTCCAGTCTTGCTACAGGAGCAAAAGTCTCATCAATGTCGATTCCTTCCTCTTGGTTATATCCTTGTCTATCTTTTGAAAGAGGAACTAAGTGTCATACTTTGCTTCTTTCAAACTGATTCAGCTCTTCCTGTATAGTTATGATCCAATAAGCATCAAGCAATGCTTCAGTATCTTTTTTGGCTTTATATCTGATAGGAATGTCTTGAAAGCACACATACTTCTCAGTCAAGATCTTGTAGTAATCCCAGAGGTAAGTTCAGTGAGAACATTTTCTATAGGAGTTGATCCTTGATACTTGTACCCTTTTGAAATCAAGCCTAGGGAGCTACTGAGATCACTGATGACATTTTGATCTGGGGTAGTTGGTGACTCAGTTCCCCCTGTAACTCTGCCTTCAGCTTCAGTTCCCCCTGTTGAAGTGCCTCCAAGTTTGGTAGCTTCAGTCAATGAACCGAGTTATGTAACCTATTCCTCAGCATCATTTTCTTCCTGCAGGTTAGTTTTAACACAGGATTCATCAAAGATCACATGCATGTTTTCTTCAACATAGTTTTTTCTGTTGTTTAAAATCCTATATGCTTTACAATAAAGTGAATATCTTAAGAAGATTCCCTCATCACTTTTAGCATCAAATTTTCTCAAATTATCCTTTCCATTATTATGTATGAAATATTTACATCCAAAGATTCTAAGGTGAAAGATGTTAGGCTTTCTTTCTTTTACTAATTCATAGGGAGTCTTCTCTAACAAAGGTCTGATCATACATCTATTTATAATATATGTTGCATTACTTATTGCCTCAGCTCAAAGTTTTTTAGCAACATTTGCTGCAAGCATCATTGTTCTAGCTATATCTTCCAAAGTTTTTTTTTCCTCTCCACCACTTTATTTTGTTGTGGTGTTCTAGGAGCTGAGAAGTTGTGATCTAAACCATTTGTTGAACAGTATTTCAAGAATTTTACATTCTCAAATTCTGAACCATGGTCAGACCTTATGAAAACTAATGAAGTGCCTAGTTTCTTTTCAATTTTCTTAATGAAGATTTCAAAGACATCAAAGGCATCTTCTTTAGAGGCTAAAAACAAAGCCCAAGTAAACCTAGAATAGTCATCAACAATTACAAACACATACCTTTTTCCACCTCTGCTTTGAATCTCATGGGTCCATATAAGTCTATATGAACCAGGTCAAGGCACTTGGTAGTGCTAACATGGTTCTTTGACTTAAAAGAGGATCTTACCTGCTTCCCTCTTACACATGCACTACATAGCTTTTCTTCCTTGAACTTGGTCTTGGGTAATCGTAATACCATGTCTTTGGATGAAAGTATGTTTAGTTGTTTCAGACTTGCATAACCAAGTCTTCTGTGCCAAAGAAGGGGATCATTTTCTATAGCACTCAGACAAGTCAGCTCAGGTCCTGGTAGTGCCATGATATCAGCTTTGTATATATTTTTGTATCTCCTTGCAGTAAGCACAACCTCTTTAGTATTTATATTTTTTACCTTGACTCTTGTAGTAGTAAAAATAACCTTATTACCTTTATCACACAGCTGTGAGATGCTCAGCAGATTATACTTTAATCCTTCTACAAGATAGACATCCGCCAATGTTTTTAACTTAGATGAGCCAATCTTTCCAATTCCAGTTATGATTCTCTTTTTTCCATCACCAAAAGAAACTCCTCCTTCATTTATTTTGGAGAGTGAAAGGAACTTTTTCTTATCACCAATCATGTGTCTTGAGTAAGCACTGTCTAAATACCAGTGCCTTTTATTTCCTTTCACCTTTTCCTGCAAAAAAATTCAAAGGTTAGCCTTAGGAACCCACACAAGCGTGGGTCCTGTTTTATGAGTGAAAGGATGAATTAAATTTCTCTTATTCCATGCAGGCAACATATATTGCAACCTATTTCAGAACTGGTTTTGTTCCTTTTGGTCTAAGAAGATCTGTTGCTTTTTGCAGCTACTGGACATTCAGTGGTGGGATGTCCAAGGTTTCCACAGATGTAACATAAATATTTTGGATCATCAAAACTTTTGTGGAATCCCAAACCTGTCTTTTCATTGAAATTTTTCTCACTTAATTTGTGAACAATTCTAGAGGAGTTTGTCCACCTGTTTGCCTTTTCAAGATCCAATTTTAGTTTAGAGATTTCCTAATTCAACTTATTAATTTTTCCAGTTAAATCATGGCATTCTTGTTTGTATTGAACAAGCTCAAGTTTAGTATTTTCTTGTTCTTCACTCATGGCCCTCTTCCCATTTTCAGTGAGAGTTAATTTGAGAACTTCAGACCTAAGATTGTTGTTTGATATCTCAAGTTCTGCAACCTGTTTCTTGAGAATACAATTTTTCTAGTCAACTGTATATGAGCAAGCCTTTAAATCAATGAGATCAAATTTAAAACTTGCTAGACTGTTGACCAATTCATCTCTATCAGAGGTTAACTCTTGGAAATCATCAATCATTGCACTCATCAAGGAAATAAGTTTTTGCTTTGAGAACAATTTCAGTTTTTCTTTGAGTTCGAGTATACTTACCTCAGAGTCCTTATCTTCTTCATCTAGATCTGAATCCCCAAGGGTCATGAATGCCGTTTCATCAACTTCATCTTCATCTGAATCAGATCCCCAGGCTGCTATCATTGCATGCTCCTCTTTTCTTTTTGCCTTCAGTTCCTTTTCAGCCCTTTTCTTCGTCCATTCTATTTCCTAGACTGGACATTCTCTAATCTGATGATCAATTTTGCCACATTTGTAGCACCCATTTGGATTGTCATTGGAATATTTCTTAGTACCTGTTCTCTTTTTCTTCTTGAAGAATTTGTTGAAGTTCTTAGTTATGAAGGCAACTTGCTCCTTATCAAGTTCAAATTCCTTATCACTGTAAGAAGCTTTCAATTCTAAGATTTTATCAGGAGCTGCTCGTTCTTTGACTCCATCAACTTCCATTTCATAAGTCCTTAAGTTCCCTACTAGTTCATCCAGAGTCATGCCTTCAAGATCCTTATTCGTCTCCCTGATTGCAGTCACCTTGACATTCCATTTTGATTTAGGTAATACCCTCAGTATCTTTTCAACTTGTTCTTCCTCAAAGATGACTTTTCATAAGGAAGTCAACTCATTTTTTAAAGTGGTAAGCCTTATCATCATTTCATGCAAGATTTCATTTTCCTTCATTTTAAATGCCTCATACTCAGTGAAAAGGAAAGAGATCCTGAATTTTCTTACTTGAGAAGTGCCTTCATGAGCATTTACCAGTGCATCCCAAATTCGCTTAGCAGTGGTGCAGGTGGATACCCTGTTGTATTCAGCAGGTCCTAGTCCACAGACCAAGATGTTCTTGGCCTTTGCATTTTTCTTCAAAGCCAACAAGTCATCAGGAGTAAATTCACTCCTTACTTTCTTGACTTGTTCACCATCAACCATCTTCATTGGAATAGTGGGACCATCAGTAATCATGTCCCATAATTCATAATCCTCACCTTGAATGAACATCTTCATCCTTGCTTTCCACCAGATAAAATGAGAGCCATCAAAAAGTAGAGGTCTAGTAATTGACTGACCTTCACTGTGACTAGTAGGAGGTACGGAATTTATCATATTGATCTTTTCGTAGGTACTAGCCTTTTTTAAGACAACCTGTCTCTGATACCACTTGTTATAGTATGAGCCCTACTAATTGCCTATCTATGGAACAAGTAAGTAGACGTGGTTCACAGAAGTAAATACTTAACATAGTATTTTTACGTGAAAAACACCTGGCTCAAGAAAGGTGTAAAGAACTACGACCTGTATCTCTACAGGATTTAACCCCAACTTCACTATAATACTTGAGCCTCAACAATCAACAGAATTACAAGACTTCTTGTAAACTAGGAATTAAAACTTCTAACTCTTATCACTACAAAAACACAAATCTTCCCAAGATAAGTGTTCCCAAGTCTTCGAGTTCTCCAACTTGAAGACACAATTCCTAAATCAGTTTATAGATCACTGAAACTAGAAAAATGACTCATTACAACTCAAAGAACCTACCTACTACACACAGTCTACGACTTGCTAAGAAAGAGACCAGGTTCTTCTTCAAGTATGTGAACTGATGTGCTGGTTGTTGATTTTTCTTTTCAGTGCTTGAGTACATAGCCTTTTAATTCCATTTGTTGTATTTAATCCCTCCTCTGATAAACTCCTTTTTGATGTCCACTTCTCTTTCCAATAGGACTTTTATCAAGTGACTCTTCTACTTGTTGTTGCCGCCTCTTTCTCTCTTAGATTTAATAGGACTCTTTCTTCTCTTATTGCTGGATTCCTTGACCAACCCAACTTCTGTACCATTTCATGTTTCTCTTCATCTTGACTAGGACTCTTTTGCAGAACTTCTTATTCCACTCAACTTTTGATATTATAGATATTATCCATTTCTGTTGTACGCAGAGATATCTTACCCATAACTTGTCTGCAACTTAGCTTTGTTTACTTGGATGGACCAACTTTTACAACATGTTTCATTCATATATCTATCATCAAAACTCCACATGTCCTAACAGAAGCACATACACAGGGGTTTAAAAAAATTGCCACTATAACAGGGACATTAGAAACCCGATTTTCAAGAATCTTCGCCAAGTAAACTTCGTTACGAGTTCATGTGAATAACAAGAAAGACAGAATTTAAAGAATCCTCAGTGTTTGACACTTTAATTGTAAGAACAAGTAGGGGTGTTCATGGTTTGGTTAAAAACCAAATCTAACCACCAACCAAATCAAACCAATTAAAAAAACCGACATTTGGTTAGGTTTGGTTCGGTTTGATTTTAAATTTTTGAAACCGATACTTATGTGGTTTGGTTTTGGTTTTACTCTAAAATAACCAAACCAAACCGACAAAAATTATATATATATATATATATATATATGTATATATATGATTACACACACATACATATGCATATATAAATTATTTATATATTATTCATAAATAAAATATAAATATTTTTTATATATTAAATTTTAATCATGAATTTAACTTTAGTCATAGCACTTTTAGTCATATGTCTCCATCTAGTTGTTGTATGTTATGAGATTCTATATGATTTTCGCATTTTGAATGGCAAATGATACTAATTGTCTATGGGAATTCATAGGTAAGTTTTATTAGACTATCGATAATCACTAGTTTTGAACTTTCTTTTTGGTCCCTATTGAGCAAAAAATTTATGCGTTTACCTTTTAGGGGGGTTATCATCTCATTCTCTTATATGTAGTTTCTAAATACTTTTGTAGAAGCGTTCTTATAGTGTTGTTCATGGCTTTGCCTAAGTATAACACTAAATTGACATCTTAGTTTCAAGGTTAAGGAACAACACTCGGTTGACATTTCATATGTTGGATTGGATTTTTTTAAGAAAAATTTCAACTTTTATTATTAACTAAAGTTATAAACCGAACCAAACTAAACTGACGGTTAATTTTTTTATATTGATTTGGTTTGATTTTAGAAATTTAAAAACCGACTAAATTGATTTGGTTATATTTTTGACCAATAACCGATTCATGAACACCCCTAAGAACAAGAAGGCAATACTTTCCCTTTTTCTTTTTCCAGTTCCACCTTCACTACTCTAAAAAGGTATATATAATCAGTTTTCAGCAAAATAAATAGATGAAGGGCCTAAAACCGGGTTCAAACCGGTGACCTCTTGATTTGCAATCAAATGCTCCACCACTAAGCTATGGACCCATATTGTTGTAAACCTACTGAGGTAATAAAATAATTTATTTAAGAACCACTATAATGAAGTTATTTTCTTAATGAGTATGTCCAATTTGTTTTTCTTCTTACAAATCAGAGAATTTAATCCACATCAATAAAGTAGAAGTTTAAATAGCTAATCAACTGAACTGTCTGAAAGTGTCAAATAAAAAGTACCTCAAGGAAACATTTATAAAAAGAGAGCCTCAGGTAGTTATCACCTTTTCCAAAGTTTCTGTGCGCAGTAGGAACTGAAATATTATATTACTTAATGTTATTAGCAAAGCCATGTGGAGTAGGGACCCATAGCCCATAACAACAGCTGAACTTCGGTGGCACCACATGCAAGCATGCTAATATAAATATAACACCTTTCCAGTACTGCAAACTCCACAACAAAGTTCCAATTCAATCACAAACCATTAATATTCACTCAATCTCCACATCCACTTCACTTACTAGTCCTATCAGAACACCTTCTTAATTTACTTTCATTATCTAAAAGTGTTCATATCATGGGTATTCGTTTGCTATCTATGGTTTCTGGTGTCAAGCAATTCCACAAATTGCATTCTGTTGTTACTCGTAATCAAATATCAGATGTGCCGAAAGGACATTTAGCAGTTTACGTGGGAGAAACTGATAAAAAGAAGCGATACGTGGTTCCAATTGCATACTTGAATCACACTTCGTTCCAAGAATTGCTTAAGAAAGCAGAAGAAGAGTTCGGATTTCAACATCCAACGGGTGGTCTCACAATACCCTGCAACGAAGATGCATTTTTTCATGTCACTTCTCGATTGAACACTTGTTTGTGATATGCAGCAGGATTATTCTATAGACTAGATTAGCTAGAGCTTATTTATAGAATTTTGAAGCTTCTCTTCGATTTCAATTTTTTTTTCCTCTTGCCAAGCAAGAGCTGTAAACTTAATTATAGACAATGCCTTGCAATCAAATTTTTAATTGATTCGTCTTGGATGGAAATTAAAATGGAATGCCAAATTTGTTTAACAGTACTATTGGACTAGCTGCTCTTTTAACATAATGGTATCCAGTACCTTCCACCTTATATCGATCAAGCCACATAATCCTGTACGTTCATGGTAATATCAAGAGTGAAATAACTTCAAATCATTTGGTTTAAATGTCCCATTTATTACTCTAAGTTAGATTATGCCTTTGGCCAAGATACATACTCCCTCCGTTCGCATTTGCTTATCACTAATTTTCTAATGAAAATTTTATTTTTACTTGTTATTTTTGACATATCAAGAGAAGATAACTTTTTTTTTCTTATTTTACCCTTAATATTAATTGTTTTTTTTTTCAAATTAATTTTAAGTAAGCATCATTTGTCATATTATTAATTTTTTTTTTGGATAGGTACGTTAATTCAAATATATTAAAATATAACAAGTAAAATTAAATGGAGGAAGTATTCGTGAAATGAATGTGAGAGATAAATTACGAATCTCATCTCTATGAGTAGATCTCCTCGGAGTGTCAGCTGGAACCTCCATAGTAAGACATACATGTGAGTATAATGGAAACTCTGGACATGTAGGCTGTAGCTACAGATAAAAGGAAAAAAATCTTCAAAATAGCAGCTATAGAGTTTTAATTGTAACTTTTATAACAACAGTTTCATAATTACGAAAAATAACAAATTATATTTTGTATTTAAGTAAACTGTTGCTATATAAATACTTATACAACAAAATTTACTGCCCTTGTTTTACTCAAATTAGTTGAGTTAAATAAGGAATAATTATTCATATAATTAAATTCCTATAAATTACTCTTATTTAAATTAATAGATTCATTTTTCAAATCAAACTCAAATATGAAGATTATTTACTGCCCTTGTTTTACTCAAATGAGTTGAGTTAAATAAGGAATAATTATTCATATAATTAAATTCCTATAAATTACTCTCATTTAAATTAATAGATTCATTTTTCAAATCAAACTCAAATATGAAGATTATTATTTCCATGATCTTTAAAATTTCAAAATATCATTCGCTTATATCTCTAACTATTTTTTCTTGTTGGTTTTTTCATTTTTTTTTATTTAATTTTTTTTTCTTTTCCATTTTTTTCACTTTATTTTCTTTCTTCTGCTTCTCTTTTTTTTCCTTTTTTCGTTTTTTTTTGTTTTCTTTTTTTTTTTCCCTTTCTCAT
>NC_061118.1:171154920-171212344 GCF_002878395.1 Capsicum annuum
CTTCTTTTTTCGAATTTTTATTTTTTACTTTTTTTTTTACTGTTCTATCTCTATCTTTTATTTTTAAAAGACAAATATCTATATCATATATACATATTCAAAAAATATACAAAATAAATAAATATACAGATCTGTATATGTATTTACGGTAAAAACATACATATATATTTGCATATGTAATTATAGAAATACATATCTGACTCACATGTATATATAAACATATAGGACACAAAATCTCTACAACAAAAATGATAATTATATACATATACATATAGGTAATAAAAAGGGGGAAAATGACACTCTCTAACACTTTCTAAAACAAATAGCCTAAGTTTGAAAACTTTCCAAAAAGTGGTCAGTCGGATATACTATTTCTGCTTTATAGCCATTTCCTAATTTGGGTTATTTTGGCTTACGTAATCCATATACTGTTCATATACAATACAGATACAGTCTATATACAATATTGATACAGTATTCAACTTGGGCAATTCGACCCTTTTAAAAATATTTCAATTTTTTTTTTGCTATAAAATTTTTAACTGATCAAATATTCTGTTTTTTTATTGTTTAGAAATAATAATTAAATTATATAAAAATGATATAATTGTTAAATAGAATATGTATCTATATAAGATATATGTATAGAAATTGTATAGTTCTATCAAATATGTATATGTATAAAATATATATAAAAAATATATAGAAAGTGTATGAAAATTATATAATTATTGTATAAAACGTGTAAAAAAAATGTACAGTTATTATATAAATTTTATATCAAAACTGTATAATTTTTGTATAGAATATTTAAATGTATAAGATTCGTATAGAAACTGTATAGAAGGTGTGTAGAAACGGTATAGAATAAGCCAGTAAATTAAATGACTAGAAAGTGG
This sequence comes from Capsicum annuum, assembly GCF_002878395.1. NCBI lineage: Eukaryota > Viridiplantae > Streptophyta > Magnoliopsida > Solanales > Solanaceae > Capsicum > Capsicum annuum. The sequence continues at coordinate 171,155,820 of NC_061118.1, forward strand.
AATTTAAATTTCATGGCCATTTTCATGGAAATAGTTTAATTTGAAGTGTTGTTTCTGTCCTTTTCCCACAAAAAAATACATGATACATATCTTAAATAGTAAAAAAAAAAACAAATAAGTGCATATGTTATCCTCTAAAATGACATAGTATGTACAGTTCAAAGATAAATCCAACACCGTATAAAATACATATAGCTCTGCATATGTATGTACAGAATACATACCTGATCCATATGTATATTCTTTTTTTATATGAGTCACATTTGTATTCCGCAAATACATATGAAAATATAGTATAGTTATGTTTGTTACTGTTTAATATAAATATGATATGTATTTCGTAAATACATATGTATATTTTGTACTGAAATACATATCCAGATCTGCATAGCTATGTATTTTGAATATGTGTATGTGATATACATATTTGTCTTTTCAAAATAAAAGTTAGAGATATAAGAGAAAAAAACGAAAAAAAAAGAAAAATATAAAAAGAAAAAAAACGAAAAAAGAGAAGTGAAAGAAAAAAAAGGGAAGAAAGAGAAATAGAAATGTAAAAATAAAAGAAAAAAATACAATAGAAAAAAGAAGAAGAAAACGAAAAATAGAAAAAGAAAAAAAAAGATATGAGAAAGGAAAAAAAGAAAAAGAAAAAGAAAGAAAAAGAGAAATAGAAGAGAGAAAATAAAGTGGAAAGAAAAAAATGAAAAAGAAATTAAAATAAAAAAATAAAATGATAAAAAAATAAGTTGAAAAAAAACTAACAAGAAAAAAAGGTAGAGATATAAGAGAGTGAAAGACAGTAATGACGTTTTATTTTGAAATCTTGAAGATCATGGAGATAATTATCTACAAATATGGGAAAAAAAGAAAAAAAAAAGAGAAATAGAAGAAAGAAAATAAAGTGAAAATAAAAAAATAAAAAAATAAAAAATGATAAAAAAAAATAAGATGAAAAAAAGGGTAAAATATATAGTAGTAGAGTGAAAATAGGAAAATGTAAAGTAGTGAAAGTAAAACATGAATTTGTCTAGTTAATGAGTAAAATAATGTTACTTTTGCTATAAACTGTAATTTTACAAAAGTGTTGCTATTTATTGTAATTATAGTCTTAAGTATGCTGCTTCCTGTAATTTTTCCTAAAAAGAAAAGGGGCTAAACAAAGTATAACATAGAAAGGAGGCAATACATAATCAGTGGCAGGGTTAGAGTTTTTACAAAGGGTTGGAGGCTAAAACATGAAGAAGTAAAACACAAGAAGAAGTCAAAGGGGTTTCCTTCAACATCTTCTATAAATATACATTTTAAAAAAATTAACTATGTATAAATATGTAATTTTTCGTCGAAAGGGATTTGGATGAACCCCTCGATCCGGATTGACTTTGCTCGGGTACATAACTCCTCTAAAAATGACAGAGTTTAATAATACTGTTAGAGTACGTGCCCTACTGACTAGTGACTTTAACGTAAGAGTTGCCTATGGATGGAATGGGTTGCCTGACGTGTTCCAAGGAAACAGTAAAACAGGAAGTAAAGAACACAATGATTTTTACGTGGAAAACACCCAGCTCAAAAAGGTGTAAAAAATCACAACCTGTTCCTCTACAGGATTTAACCCTAACTTCACTAAATAACTCTAAGCCTCAACAATGACTGATTAAAAAACTCTTGTAACCAACAACTAGGAATTATAAACTCTAATTCCTTTACCTCAATAACTAGGAATCATAAACTCTAATACCTATAACTCAACAACTAGGAATCATAAACTCTAATTCCTATAACTCAACAATCACCCTTGACTGTTGAACCCACGTTGAGTTATCCCAAACTCGAAGTTAACTCAGCTCAATATTGTTCCTAAACAATCAATCTAGGAAAGCAATAAATTACAACTCAATAAGAACAATACATTTAAACTAACTCATGAACTGTGAAGTTCTGTTCTGTGAAACAGGTTCGTCAATCTGTTCCTTTGTACTGGTAGCACTTGAATCTTCAGTTAGAATTCTCTCAATTACGAACTTTCTCAATTTGCTCGTGTTTAGTCTTTTCTCTCTCTGTAAGTGCGCAATTTATTATGGCTGATGCATCTTCTATTTTAGCACAACTCTTCAAAGAGTCATTCTTTATTTCAAACTCCCCCTCCAATCAGAACACTCATTGCATAGAGTTCTATTTCAAGTGAGACTCTTTCTACAATTCCAACTCTTGTCTCCTAAGTGTTGTAGTCAAACACCAACTCTCCAAAGAGTCATTCAAATTGTACGTTTTGCATAGACTTCTTCAATTTTCAGAATCTTTCTCCTTCTACACATAGGACTCTTAAGGATATGCTTAGAAGTGAAACTCCTTCTTCACATAGGACTCCTTTTTCAACTCAACTTGATTTCCTTTGTCATCAAATGTTTGAATCAAATTCAAATTGTTCTATTTCCTACGTGATCAGTAAATTAAAGTTTCCAGTTGCACTGAATTAACTCATTCTAATTTTTAATTATTTATATCGTAGACTGCATAATATGTGAGCAATTGCTAACACATTTAAGACCTTTAATCAAGAATAATTGCGAAGTCGTAAGCAACTTTTTTCATTTTTGATTTGTTTATGTCTGATTTTACAGTTTAAGCTAATGGGATAGAGAACCAACAAGAATGGAAGCAAAGAAGTTGAAATCTAGAGGAATCTAAAGAGAAGTATGGCTGACGATATCTGTGATAAGTCGTCAGCCCTGTGATAGGCTATCACAGTTGTCATCAGACTTAAACAGAGATTTGGCATGTGAAGTTGTGATGACACTTTGTGATAAGGCATCGGGATGGTGATAAGGCGTCAGGAGCGTCTTTAGCCTTAAGCAAAAGATGGAAGTTGAAGACAGTTTTGTGACGACATCCATGACACGTCGTCATCCTGGTGATAAGCTGTTAAGGATGCCGGCAATCTTAAATAGAAGATGGAAGTTAAAGAAAGTTTTGTGACGACATCCATGACACGTAGTCAAGATGGTGATAGGCGATATCTTCATCGTCAGCCTTAGGAAGCAAGAACCAAAAATGCAGAGGAGTTGATGACATCCATGATAAAACGTCAGACTCCTGATAAGCCGTCACTGACGTCGTCGTTGATTCTGAGAAAAAGCTGAAACTTTTATTTTTTTTTCTTATTTAGGGTTAACTATTTAAAGCCTTGTTTTAAGGTTTTCTTGAAAAAAAATGGTAGAACTTATCAATGAACATACTTTTCAACAGAAGATTTTTCTCTCTCTCTCTCTCTAGACCAATATTTTGGGAGTTTTGTCTTATGAATCAATTCAAGTTATATTTTTTTATCGTCATCATAGTTGTAAGATAATCTTCTCAATTATGAATTCAATTTGTGTACTTGTTTCTTGCATCATGAGTGGCTAAACCTCATTAACCTAAATTATGGGATCTAGGGTTAGGTCATGAAGAGGTGCTAAATACTCAAGATTCAATAGGTGTTAGGATTTTTCTTGATAATCCTGAGATTTTAATTGATGTCTGTTGGTTGCAAACAACAGGCATACCTACTTTGATTTGCTTGAGAAAGAAATCATAACAGTAGGAAGTGAATTATCAACAAGGACTCAAAAATACTTCGTTTAATAATCAGTGTTGTAACTAGGTTGATTAACCTGAGGTAAAATTTGGGTAGTGAATAGTGATTCCCTAAGTCTGAGAGGATTAAGAAATTAGACGCTTAAATAGGTCGAGAGATATTTGAGCATATCATCGATAAAGATAGCTTGTTATCCTAACCACCGTGAGAATCTTGAGTCACCTTAAGCATCTGTCATGTACCGTAAGCCCAAGTGAACATAATTCTGGTTATCTCATAAAATCTTGGTTACAAACATCGAAATTAAAGTGTCAAACAATTACTTGTGAAACTTAAACCTCCATTTCAGGAAATATTAAACTATCAGTGAATTAAATCGCAAACCGATTTGAGTTCACACCTTATTCCCTGTGGGATTCGACCCCAACCTAGTTAGGTTTTATATTGACAATGATCGCTTACACCCATTTAATAGTGTAGTTTGAGCATTATCACTGCACTCTTGAACTTGTCGGATTAGTGGAACACGTCTATCAACTTGTTTCATTCATATTGTCATTCATCAAAACTTCAAGGTTCCAACAAATTCCCCCTATTTGATGATGACAAACCTCTTGTCTTTGTGCATTCAAATATCTTCAGCTGTTGGCACTAAAGTATTTGTGCATTTAAATATCTTCACATGTAGGCACTAAAATATAAAATACTAGAATGAAACAAGTTAGTCAATGAGTTATAAACATTGGACAACCCTCTTATATTCCCCCTTTTGGCATCATCGAAAACCATTTCAATGTAATAATATACTAGCCAAAGTGATTTGTTATGCTATTTATGGCCACTGGGGCTATCACCAAAATAATCAGACAAAGACTTTAGCCAACATAGTAATGTATTAAAGAGAGAAAAAAATATGAGTCAATTTAGCAAAGATAACTATTCCATTTAACTGCCAGAACATGTTCCACATTAAACCTAAGCTAGTACTGAACAAAGCAAAACAACTGAGAATTAATAAAAAAAAAATGGTATAAAAGTAAGACATGGCTAAGGATACGAATAGTGAGGAGCTGATGAGGAAGGTAGAACAAGTTTTATCAATTGTGTCAATTAATGAATGACTTCAATATTTTCATCCCTTTCTTAATCAAGGTTAAGCTTCAAAGTCATGATCCTAGCCTAAAGGACCACTTATTCCGCTTCATGACTGTTAGATGCAACTTCTAGTTCAGAATTTATCTCAGCTAAATCATTTTTCTTATTATTTTTTTCAATGAGTTTTAGCCCTCCTTATTGAACCTGGTAGAGCAGCATGATGCATCTGTTCAAAAACACTCATTGTTGTTTGAAAAGTCAAACCTAAACTAGAACTGAGAAATCCTAAAAGATCTGAGCCAATTAGGAACTAAAAAAGGAGAGCATGTCCCTTTTCATTCTTCAAAAACATATGTTGCATGTGATTGATGATCAAGCTTGGAAAATCCATGATACAAAACTGATATTTTGGTTGAGAGAGAAGAAGGAATTTTTGGTGTAGGATTAACTCATTTGTACACAACCATTTGGAGAGAATCAAAGAAAGTTTGGTCAACCAATTCATCAACTTTATAAGACAAGGGGAGAATGAAGCGTGAGGAATTGAATAGGCATGCTCAACTATTTCAACTTAGATAGCCTATGCTTATGTCATTGTAGAACATACCTGATAAGAAGAACTTTGTGGTCATAATTGCTTGCTTGTACCTATGTTTCTGCACAATCTAATACAAATTAGGTTGGAAGAGTCAAAAATCTGAAATTAGGACACACAACTAAATGTGCAAGACTGAATCGAATTACATTTTAGATAATAAGATCAAAAAGGAAAATGGCTATTCTAGTCAATCATTGAGGGGAGTTCATGCAATTTTAATCATCCCCAAGTCTAGCCTATTCTTTTCAAAATGCTATCTACTTAGTGTCAGTGGTGCATTTTCAGTCAATTAAGCAATCCACATAATCAACATCTTTATGGGCCACAAGAGTGAAATTGCTTTCCTTTGGATACCATAGTCCCAAGTTATTGATTTGTTGTTCCCCCTGTCGATATGCCCTCAGTCATGGAACAGGTGGTACAACATATTTTTGTGCATGCTCAGCAGTTTCACTGTCATCCTCTTAACTTCTCTTCTTTTTACATTAGTCCATAGTGATTTATACGAACCAGGTTTAAGCAATAGATCATTATTTTTTTAAGATCTTCCTTGCCCCCCCCTACACAAGCACTATAAATCTGGCCATCTTTCAAATAATCCATTCTTCCTTTAAATGTGGTGAGTGAAAGAAAATTTATTTTCTTCTAGTATTATGCCTTGAGCAAACTTTATTCATGTACAAATTTTGCTTGCCTCCTTTCACTCTCACCTGCAAAATAAATTAGGGGTTAACTTTAGGCACCCAGACAAGCTTGGGTCCTTTCTTATGAGTAAATGGATGAATCAGATTTCTTCTAGCGCATGCAGGCAACAGGTTATGTGACCTATTTCTCTGACCAAGTTTAGTTATCCTTTTCTTGGTCTAAGATAGTTTATTTGCCAGATTTAGACTTCTGGATCTGCTTTTGGCAGCAACAGGATATTCAGTGGTTGGGTGTCCTAGGTTTCCACAAATATAACATAAATATTTATAGGAAATAGTTTCTTTTTAAAAACCTATGCCAACCCTCTTATTTTGAGTCCTACTACTTAGATGATTAATAATTCTAGATGACTTGGTCCATCGGTTAGCTCTTTCAAGATCAAGTTTTATCCTAGACTTTACTTGAGTTAGCTTTCTAACCTTTTATCTTTGATAAAACAATTCATCTTTTCTTTGTTTAAGTTCAGACTCAATTCTTTGATGATTTTTACTCATGACTCCTTTTTCTTTTTCAGTAACTGACAATTTTAAGATTTCTAATTTTAGATCTAGGTTTGATGAACCAAGTTGACTGACTTGTTCCTTTAGGGTGCAATTTTCTGTATCAGTGACATTCTTGCAAGTCTCAAGATCAATGTAATCAAACTTTAGAATTGCAAAAGCATTGAATAATTGGTCCCTTTCAGATGTGAGCTCGTGAAAATCATCAATCAATGTGTTCATTAAGGGAATTAGTCTTTTCTTAGAACAAAGATGCAGTTTATCTTTAAGATCAAGTAGACTTACCTCAGATTTTATTTCCTTTTCTTCTATGTCTGAGTCACCTATAGCCATAAGTGCACTTTCATCAACTCCATCATCATCAGATTCTTCTAAGCTTAATCCCCAGCAGCCATTGTAGCAAATGATTCTTTTCTTTTGTAGTAAGATTTCTCTTTTAGGTTCAACTCTTTTTCAGTTCTTACATTTTTTTGCTCAATTTTCCACAATGGATAATCCCTTATCATATGATCTGTATCTTCATACTTGAAACAACCAGCTTGAGACTTACAGTTGGAATAACACCTACTACTCATTCCTATCTTGTTCTAGTGCTTTTATTTCTTAAAATACCTTTTGAAATTCTTGGTAAGCTTTCTATTATTTAGATCTAATTCTACGCTGTCAGACTCTTTTAGTGCTATTGACTTATCCTTAGTTCCTTTATTTTTATCTAAGGTATCCATGTTCTTCTCATATGCGTTCACAAGAGTCTCCCAAATTTATTTTGCAGTAGTGCAACCTGAGATCCTGTTATATTCATCTGGTCCAAGTTTGCAAATAAGAATATACTTAGCTTTTGCATTCTTTCCAAGCATCTTAAAGTCGGCCTTATCATACTCACTCTTATATTTTAATACATCCTTGTTTTCAACATCCTTCTTCATGGGGTATTGAAGTCCATCAATAATTCTATTCCAAAATTCGTGCTCAACAACCTTAAGAAAATCTTTCATCCTTTCTTTTCATCCTGAGTAGTACTGTCCATTGAACAATAGAGGCCTATTGATGTCTTTTCCTTCGTAGTAGATAGTAGGTGGTGAAGAATTCATCTTTGATCTTATCTTAAGGTGTTAGCCTTCACAAGATAACCCACTCTGATACCACTTTTTAAGAGTACGTGCCCTACTGACCAGTGACTTTAACGTAAGAGTTGCCTATGGATGAAATGGGTTGCCTGATGCGTTTCAAGAAAACAGTAAAACAGGAAGTAAAGAACACAATGATTTTTACATGAAAAGCACCCAGCTCAAAAAGTTGTAAAAAATCACTACCTGTACGGCTGTACCTCTACAGAATTTAATCCCAACTTCACTAAGTAACTCTGAGGCTCAACAACGATTGATTACAAAACTCTTGTAACCAACAACTAGAAATTATAAACTCTAATTCCTATACCTCAATAACTAGGAATCATAAACTTTAATTCCTATAACTCAACAACTAGGAATCATAAACTCTAATTCCTATAACTCAACAATCACCCTTGACTATTGAACCCACTTCAAGTTATCCCAAACTTGAAGTTAACTCAGCTCAATATTGTTCCTAAATAATCAATCTAGGAAAGCAATAAATTACAACTCAATAAGAACAATACATTTAAACTGACTCATGAACTGTAAAGTTCTATCCTATGAAACAGGTTCGTCAATCTGCTCCTTTGTACTGGCAGTACTTGAATCTTTAGTCAGAATTCTCTTAATTATAAACTTTCTCAATTTGCTCGTGTTTAGTCTTTTCTCTCTCTGTAACTGCGCAGTTTATTATGACTGATGCATCTTCTATTTAAGCACAACTCTTCAAAGAGTCATTCTTTATTTCAAACTCCCCCTTCAATCAGAACACTCATTGCATAGAGTTCTATTTCAAGTGAGACTCCTTCTTTAATTCTAACTCTTGTCTCCTTAGTGTTGTAGTCAAACTCCAACTCTCCAAAGAGTCCTTCAAATTGCACGTTTTGCATAGACTTCTTCAATTTTTAGAATCTTTCTCCTTCTACACATAGGACTCTTAAGGATATACTCAGAAGTAAAACTCCTTCTTCACATAGGACTCCTTTTTCAACTCAAATTGTTTTCTCTTATCATCAAGTGTTTGAATCAACTTCAACTTGTTCTATTCCCCACGTGATCAGTAAGTTAAAGTTTCCAGTTGCACTGAATTAACTTATTCTGATTTTTAATTATTTATACTGTAGACTGCACTCTTAAACTTGTCGGATCAGTGGAACACGTATATCAACTTGTTTCTTTTATGTTGTCATTCATCAAAACTTCAAGGTTCCAACAAATACTTTAACAAAGAAATCAGTTTTAATGTCAATTTAGATGTACTGTAATGAGAAATCGAGTTTACCTTCATTAAGAAACACTTTTAAATTTTTGGTACTTAATTATCTGATTATGATTATACTAGCTGGAACTAATTGGCAGTTGTAGTTCAATTGTATTTTATTTTTTGGGGTTAAATTCGGTGTTTTCTAGATCTGTATGACAGCTCCCGTGGTAGTTGATTAGTGTACTTTCAGTATTATATAAGTAATTAGAAAACTTCAAAGCACAAATTATTGTTTGTTAAATAAATTCTTCTCTTTGTTATTATTAATCTTAAAGTAATCTTAATCAAATGTGCTCCATCTTCATTTCCTTCCTCATAACTCAGTTCAGAATAATTTCTTCCATAACTTTGTATATAATTCTTATTGTCAGAGTATGATCCTTACTAATTGCCTATCTGTGGAACAAGTAAGTAAACATGGTTCATAGAAGTAACAGCTGAACACAATGTTTTTATGTGAAAAAAACTTGGCTCAAGAAAGGTGTAAAAAACCACGACCTGTACCTCTATAGAATTAAACCGCAACTTCACTAAAATACTTGAGCCTCAATAATCAATAAAATTACAAGACATCTTATAAACTAGGAATTAAAACTTCTAACTCCTATCACTACAAAAACACAAATCTTCCCAACATTAGTGTTCCCAATTCTTTGAGTTCCCTAATGTCACGCCCAAAAATCCCATCGGGCCGGACTGGCACCCGAAGCCGAGAAGGCCCGGGAGAACCCGTTCAAATACCTGTACTTTCACTTACATGTCACCAAAAAAATTGGACAGCACTTCGTTGCATATAGAAAGGTCTAATTACCTGTATCAGCACAACACGCGCAAATATATATATATATATATATATATATATATAATACCTGGCCGTCGGGGCCACCACATATACAGATATAACATCACTATATAAACTTCCATGACTTTACCCTTCCTTATGTCTACAAAGCCTCTAGGATATACATGACATAACTAGGGTCGGGACAAACCCCCGCCCACACATGACTCATGTACAATAACAAAACATAAGGAACCGACTCGGAAAGCTCCGAAGCAAACTGGAGCTCACCAACAATAGCTGTATGACCTGGCTCCTACTTGTGCGGTGTATGAGCTGAGGTACCTGTGCCTGCAGCATGAAATGCAGGTCCCCCGTGAGGGACGTCAGTACGAAATATGTACTGAGTATGTAAAGCTGTAAATAATCACATATGATATAGGAGCTTAATAGAAATCAGAAACAAGTGAATAAGTTGTAATAGGAGTGGACCACACTTACTAGAACTTGTGACAACCTGTACATTGTATTTATTCAATCACTTTACCTTCGTTCTTATCGTCTTTGTAATCATTACTGTACTGTACTGTGACCATTAGGATGCCTCCAGTACATATCAACTGGGATCGACCCATGCTAGGCTTATGCCCCTGGGATACCACCCATAAACACATGAAATAGGGATCGACCCATGCTAGGCTTATGCCCCTGGGATACCACCCGATAAGAGAGAACTCCCATCACTTAGTTCAATTAATCTTTGAGATTGTTATTTCGGTCGCCTCCACATTTTTAATACTTTGAAACAATGATACATCAATAGGAACCAAGTAATAGACCTTCTATACAATAACGATGTAATAAAGACTCATTGGTACATCAACAATGTGTTTCAGAATCGTCAATATCACAACAATGAAATAAGAGCTTTTTGGTATATCAATGAAACATTTTGACACTTTATAGAATGGAAACAACTTCGTTGGTAACGTAGAACAATACATGTTTTTGGACAACCTCGGAATCTTACTTGATGGAACATTGGTGTTTTCATGCCAAAGAACATTGTTAGAGTATGCTTTACATACCTCGTTGTAGATTCAGATACCAATTCAACACAACTTCCCGCCTTTACAAATCACTTATCTACAATGAAATGTTTGGCATCTAGTACAACCCAACACCACAATTCTCTTCCATAATTCCATACTACCAATATTTGCAAAACATTCCAAAACCCAACTTGAACAAGGGGTTTATGTGTGTATATATATATAATCATCATTTCAATACCACATCATCAATACCACATCATCACCCCAAATTCCTTCACAATTTAACATAATCCAACCATGCACAAGAATAATCCAACACCATTTCCAATCATCTTTCAACAACAATCAAATAACATACTTCTTATGCTCACATGCATATATATATACATATCCATATAAATAACACCAACATAATTTACATCCTTACCAAAAAAAATGGCCCTTTTGATTTCGAAGTCCTGTTGGCACAAATAAGGGGTGCTTCTCGAAGCCCTTGAGACGGTGAACACAACTACGGAATCAATTTGGATTTTCTACGGTTGAATCACAAGATAATTGGAGTTGAAATTTGGCTAGGGTTTCTTAGTTTTCAATAATGGATGATAAATAATGGATATGAGGCTAAGTATATGTATATAATGACCAATTTTCGTTCAAGAGGTGATGGAAAATGACCATATTGCCCTTAAAAATTTAAGTAAATCCGAATCTGTCCATGGTGGACTGTTTTGATAGGCTAAAGTAAATCGGCCATAACTCTTTGCTCCGATATCGGATTTGGGTGAAATTGGTATCGTTAGAAAGATAATTCAAAGGTCTTTCATTTAATATAAATTAGGCCACCCAGTTCGTCTTGTACAAGTAGTTATGATCGTTTGAAGTTGACCCTAAAAATCTATTGTGAGAGGCTGAAGTAAAACGAGTATAACTCCTTCCTCAGATGTTGGATTTGGATGAAACCAATTGCATTGGAAAGAAGACTCAGAGATCTTTCTTTTGATATGTGGTAGCTCTCCCAGTTCATTATATTTAGGGAGTTATGATCGTTCAAAGTTGACCCAAAAAACTGGCAGGCCTCAGTAGTTTTCCTGCACATTTACTGTTCACATCCCGGCCACCGTTTTAAAGTTTCGAACGAGCTCGCTTATATCCGAAACTTATCCGTTTTTGGAAATCTTTATATCGTTGGAAAGCTTATTCAATAACCTTCGTATGAAACCATCGACGGGAAAATTCCGGTATAAATAAAGTCGATTCCTATACACCTATAATCAAACTATACACTTGAAACCATCTCAAAATAATCAATACTCATACTTAAACTCATATATACCTAACTTAGGATCAATACATATACTCCAACACATATAACAATGACTAATGCAGGTAATTAAGTACGGGGTGTTACACCTAACTTGAAGACACAACTCCTAACTCAGTTTATAGATCACTGAGACTAGAACAATGACTCATTATAACTCAAAGAACCTACCTACTACACACAGTCTAAGACTTGCCAAGTAAGAGACCAGGTTCTTCTTCAAGTATGTGAACTATTTTGATGATTGTTGATTGTCTTTTCAGTACATTGAGTAAGTGCTTTTGAATTCATTTCTTGTATTTAAGCACACATATCATAGAGTCCTTCAATTGATGTAATCTTCTATGTTCAATAGGACTCTAGATAGTTTCACTCTTGTTGTTGTTGCCGTCTCTCTCACTTCTTCTTTGAAAAGGATTCTTTTTTTAATATGATTCTTATTTTATCTTTGCAAGACTTCTTGTTCAACTCAACTCCTGCAAGACTTCTTGTTCAACTCAACTTCTGCTGTGATAAATGTTATCCACTTCTGTTTATACGTAGAGTCATCTTATCAATAACTTGTTTGTAGCTGAGCTTTGTTCACTTGGATGGACCAGCATTCACAACATGTTTTATTCACATGTCTATCATTAAAACTCCTTATTTCTTAACCAATTCCCCCTTTTTGATGATGACAAACATAGCAGCACAAAAACCTGACATATTCAATAAGGAATTTAAGTGAAAGAGCTAGTATGAAATAGTTTAGTCCAATTTGAGTTATAAGCATTGCATAGCCTTACTCTTCCCCCTTTTGACATCATCGAAAAGATGGCTCAACAAGTGAAAACATTTAATAATTTATGGCCATTGAGGCTATCACTAAGACAATCAAAATTCAGAATAAGAGAACATGAATGCAGTATGAGAAAACAGGAGTAGAAAACAGTTAAAACAACTAGGTCCATTTCATTCAGTAGAAGATATGATTACATTTACCATAAGCAACCTAAGATTAAATCAAGCTATCAAGGGAAGGATCAAAAAGAAGATAGGCCTAAAATATCAGTAAAGAGGCTAAGTAGAAGAAGAAGAGGGGATAAGAGAGGTGAGTTTCCTAAAAACATCTGTATTTTCAACTCTCTCTTTTTTCAACAAGGAATTAAGGAAAGTAATTTGGGCATGAAGGATCCCTTTTTCTTTTTCATGAGCAGCCTATATAGCCTCCAAAGCTGCCTGAGCAACTTTTACCTCAGCTTGTTTTTCAGCCAGTGCATTTCTCAACCTTTGCATTGAATTATCAGCACTTCTCATGGAAATAGATAGCATTATGTGGTTCACAGGCCCTATGATATCCTTGGTAGTCTGTGAAGACCATGCTTGGATAGAAACACCGAAATTCTCAAATATAGGGATGAGCCAGTACTGATAAGGGAGGGCATATTTATTTGTTTCCTTAAGGAGAACCCTTTGAATATGCTTCAGTATGAGTCTAGGCAAATCAATTCTCACCTCAGTGTCCAGTATTTCCATGAGAGTAAGATCAAGAAAACTAGCCACAGTCCTCATTTCCTTCCTAGGGGAGTAAGATCAAGAAAAATAGTAACAGTCCTCATTTCCTTCCTAGGGAGAATCATCTTATGCATTACATCAAAGTACAATTGATGAAATGGAGACATCTCCCTCTTAAGTACTCTTATATAATTGAACAGTTGAGAATTCCTAGAGAACTTTCTACATATATTAAGAGCTAAGACAAGATTATCAAGAGGTAGCCAACTGCCCTTGAAATAGTGGCCCCACCCCTAGAAGGAATATGTAAAATCTTAGCAATATTAGCAACATAAAAGTTCAGAGTAACCTTTCTAACAGTAGTGGAGAACAACTCACCAATACCCACCCCATTCGTATAGAACTCATACACTTCATGTTTAGCAAATTTTCTCTGAAGCTCTCCCTGTAGAAAGAGATGAGAACATTTGTGAAACTTCAATTTTTCCAGTAGAGTCTGCATAGCAATACCCCCAAAACCATTAACAACTCTCCCTCTAGCTAATTTTTAATTTTGAAAGTGGAGATGATGAGCCTCAGGAGTATCTTGATGAGAGAATAGTGTAGGGACCTCAAAATCATGATCAACCTCAACAGTGGTATCCACATGGAAGTCAGAGTTAGACGAGTCAGAAGGAACAGGTTTGCTGACCTGTTTCCTTTAGTGAGTAGAAGACTGCTGAGGAGAAACTTTGGAGGACGTGGAAACTTTAACTGTGGGAGAGGATTTTAAAGAGAAAGACGCCTTTGGTTTACTTTTTGAAGAAGACTTCCAAGACACAAAAGTTTAGGGGGCTTTTTCCATGATAATTTTCTTCTTCTTGACTGATCGAAGAAGAAGATTAGGAGAGGAAGCAGGAGAAGATACATGAGGGTAAGTGGGATCAGATATACCCACATATTTCCTTTTGTTAGCTCAAAGTGCTTCAACCAAGAGTAGAGAGAACTAAAGAGGGTTTCATAGGAATAGTGTCTTCGACATTGATAGAGATGGAAGAGGGATTTTTCTTTAACTGAGATCTCGGCCTTCTTGGGATTAAATTTACAATAGAAAGGTCATCTCTATCAATAGAAAGATCGTCATCAATAATTTAGAGTGGGATAGGAGGAGGAAAAAGAGGTTGTGAGAAGGATGAAGAGGGTGAAGGAATTTGGGAAAAAGGGTTTGGGAAGTTTCTAAAGGCTGTGAAATTTATGAATTTTTGGGATATTTGAGAAGGGATTAAGGGAGGTAACGTGATGTTTAGATGAAAGGTAAGAGCGGTGAAGGGATTGGTGACAGAAGCAGTGGAGGAAAAGGATGAAGAAGATGAAGAGAATGCCATTTGTGAACCTGGAATTTTTTCTTGATTTTGAAGAATTGAAGAGAAGATGAATATAAATCAAGAAAAAGAGAAAGCATATTTAAGAGAGAAACAGAAGAAGTTGAGGGGTTGAGGGACTGTATCTGTGTAAGAATCATAATGACGAAAAACTCTGAACTGATGGGAAAACAAGTAGTAGCTCTTTGAAGCAAGTGTGACTCTTTGGTTTTGGCGGTTTAAATATAACAGAAGAGAACCAGGTAGATAACTCATTTCACTCTAAGTCACTGTAGCTAACAATAGTCATACCTGAATAAAAAAATGACATAAATTGCTTCTGTAATCCAGTCTCTCTGCAAAATCAACACATTCATGAGTCAACATATTCTAAAATCTTGGAATTAGGATACATAAATTAATGTGTGAGACTGAATTAACCAACAATCACTTTAAGATCAGCTTAATCCAATCAAGCATTGAGGGAGACTTATGCAATTTTAATCATCCCCAAAAATAACCTATTTTTTTCAAAGTGTTCTTTACTCAAATCCTTAGTGAAAATGTCAGCAATTTGTTCCTCAATAGAACAAAACATAATTGATATATAACCCTTTTCAATATTATCTCTAAGAAAATGATGTCTAATATCAATATGCTTAGTTCTTTTATGTTGAACGGGATTTTTTACTATGTTAATAGCACTTGTATTATCACAAAAAATGGGAACACAACCAACATCTATACTAAAATCCATAAGTTTTTGCTTAATCCATAGCAATTGAGCACAACATGAACCTGCAGTAACATATTCAGCTTCAGCAGTAGACAAGGCTACTGGATTTTGCTTCTTAGTGGACCAGGTAATCAAACATGATCCAAGGAAGTGTGCCATGCCAGTAGTACTTTTCTTGTCCACCAAATATCCTGCACAATTAGCATTAGAGTATCCTACCAAATTAAAATTACTACCTTTGGGATACCACAATCCAAGATCACTTGTTCCCTTCAAGTATCTGAAGATTTTTTCACTAATTTTAGATGTGATTCTTTGGGATTTGCTTGAAACCTAGCACATAGACCTGCACTAAACACAATGTCAATCCTGCTTGCTATGAGGTATAGTAATGATCCTATCATGCCTCTATATAATTTTTGCTCTACATCAGGACCTATTTCATCTAGATCAAGCTTTGTGACAGTTGCAATAGGAGTGTTGATTTCTTTAGCCTCTTCCATGGAGAATCTTTTGAGAAGCTCTTTGACATACTTCTGTTGGTGTATCATTGTCCCTGATGCTGACTGTTTTATTTGCAATCCCAAGAAGTAATTCAGCTCTCCCATCATGCTCATCTCAATTTCACAACTCATGAGTTTGGAAAAATCATGAGTCATATTCATGTTGATTGATCCAAAAATAATGTCATCCACACATACCTGCACAACCAATAAATCCTTTCTATTAGTTTTTAAGAAAAGGGTATTGTCAATTTTACCTCTGGAATAACCATTCTCTAGTAGAAACTTTGACAACCTCTCATACCAAGCTCTAGGTGCTTGTTTCAACCCATACAAGGCTTTATCCAGTTTATACACATGATCAGGAAACTCTTTGCTCTTAAATCCTGGAGGTTACTTGACTTACACCTCCTTTTTGAAAATGACATTCAGAAATGCACTCTTCACGTCCATATGGTAGAGTATAAACTCCTTTTAGACAACAAAAGCAACAAGTAAACTTATAGCTTCAAGCTCACTACAGGAGAAAAAGTCTCATCAAAGTCGATTCCTTTCTCTTGGTTGTATCCTTGGACCACCAACCTTGCATTGTTTTTTTGTGACTGTTCCATGCTCATCAACTTTCTTCATGTACACCCACTTAGTACCATTTACTGATCTATCTTTTAAAAGAGGAACTAAGTGTCATACTTTGCTTCTTTCAAACTGATTCATCTCTTCCTGCATGACTATGATCCAATCAGTATCAAGTAATGCTTCAGTTATTTTCTTTGGCTCTATTTATGATAAAAATGCCTTGAAGGCACACATACTTCTCAGTTCAGATCTTGTAGTGATCCCAGAGGTGATCTTAGTGAGAACATTCTCTATAGGATGTGATCCTTAATATTTGTTTACCTTTGGAATCAAGCCTAGTGAGCTACTACGATCACTGATGACGTTGTGATTTAGGGTAGTTGGTGGCTCAGTTCTCCCTGTCACTGTGCCTTCAGCTTCAGTTCCCCCTGTTGAGGTGCCTCCAAGTTTGGTAGTTCCATTCAAGGAATCAGGTTGTGTAACCTGTTCCTCAACATTATTTTCTTTCTGCAGGTTAGTCTTAACACAGGATTCATCAAAGATCACATGTATGAATTCTTCAACACAGTTAGTTCTATTGTTTAAAACTCTATAGGCTTTACTATGAAGTGAATAACCTAAGAAGATTCCCTCATCACTTTTAGCATCAAATTTCCCAAAATTATCCTTTCCATTATTAGGTATGAGATATTTGCATCCAAAGGTTCTAAAGTGAGAGATGTTAGGCTTTCTTCATTTTAGTAATTCATAGGGAGTCTTCTCTAACATAGGTCTGATCATGCATCTATTTATGATATATGCTGCAGTATTTATTGCCCCAGCCCAAAGGTTTTTAGCAATATTTGCTTTAAGCATCATTGTTCTAGCCATATCCTCTAAGGTTCTATTTTTCCTTTTCACCACTCCATTTTCTTGTGGTGTTCTAGGAGCTGAGAAGTTATGATCTATACCATCTACTGAACAAAATTCCAAGAATTTTACATTCTTAAATTTTGTACCATGGTCAGACCTTATGGAGACTAAGGAAGTACCTAGTTTCTTTTTAATTTTCTTAATGAAAATTTTAAAGACATAAAAGGCATCTTCTTTAGAGGCTAGAAACAATGTCCAGGTGAACCTGGAATAATCATCAATAATTGCAAAAAACATACCTCTTTCCACCTCTGCTCTGAAGTCTCATGGATCCACACAAGTCTACATAAACTAGGTCAAGGCACTTGGATGTGCTAACATGGTTCTTTGACTTAAAAGAAGACCTTACATGCTTCCCTCTTACACAAGCACTATATAACTTTTCTTCCTTAAACTTGGTCTTGGGTAATCCCAATACCATATCTTTGGAGAAAAGTATGTTTAGTTGTTTCAGAATTGTATGTCCAAGTCTTCTGTACCAAAGGAGGGAATTATTTTCAATTGCATTTAGACAAGTTAACTGAGGTCCAGGTAGTGCCATGATGTCTGCTTTGTAGATATTTCTGTATCTCCTTGCAGTGAGCACAATCTCTTTGGTGTCCATTTGTTCGCAATAAATTTTTGTGGAATATGAAAAATCAACTGCAAGAAAAATAAATAAAAGAAAATAATAATTTTATTAGTATGGATCTTGAGGGTACAATTCCGTTATTCTCTTGATTCTTCTCTCCTAAATTTAATAATGATTCGAGGGCCTTCAGTAGCGTGTTTCCCGAATCATTGGATGATTTGGACTTCTAGAGATGTATTTCAATCATCTGGGATGTTGGAAAGTATTTTGTCATTTTGGAATAATCTCCGGGAAGAACTCCATTGATTGCTCCTTTCAAGAACTTGCAAGTCAATGCTGACGTTGTCAATGCTTGTCAAAGTGTTTCTTTTTTTTTAGCATGTCATGTTACCACCTATTTATAGTTGTAGGGGGGAGGCCTAGTTGCTTGTGATTGGCCGAATCATGTCACCTTGACACTTGGCGACTCTTGACTGATTCTTCAATTTGAATAAGATTTCCACATCATTTGTACATGTAAAGGCTTCTCATTGGTCTTGGATTTGACTGGGATGCCACATCACATGATGAGTTTGGGCTTCCAAGTGTAATGGACCTTGGGTTTGAATTTAACAAAATGGTCTAATTAATTTGTAGGGACCAAATTAGTTAATAAACTCAAATGATCATGAATTAAATTCAACTTTTGTATGAATTTGACCCGTTGAATTTAGTATGTCTACAAATGTCCCTTACTTCGAGACTTGTCGACGTTGTAGGCTTGCCAAAACTTGGCGACGAGACTTGAAATACCTATGAATGTGTTTTCATTTCTTTTTTAAACGTACTTGTTTCTTATCGGTGTCTTCTAGGTAGACAGCCACTTATGAGTGATCAAAAATTTTTGCCATATATTTTCACATAGCGAAAATTCTTCTCTTGGTTAATCATGAAATTAATGACCCCTAATATTTGTCCAAGTCATCACACACTAGACAATATTGATTCCCCTCCATATGGATTTTAAATAGGACCATATTGAGTAAATCATTAACTTACTGCCCCTTGCATGTTAGTAAGGATTCTTGCATTGAACTTTTGAACCAAGAAAATATTAACTTTCCTTTGGTCCTCAAAAAAGAATCAGTTTGTTTTCAAACAACTCTTTCAAACATGGTAATTTTCTTTTAGCTACTTGGAAACTTAAAATACCTAGGGATCTTTTCTTCCAATCTTGCTACAACCTCCCTTATATATGAAATTTAGATTCTCCTCCAAACTTCTATATAAGATTTTCCCTTGTAGATAAAATTCATCAAAGCACTAGGTAGCCGCACACAAAAAAAAATAAAAAGTGTTTGAATGTGCTCGATCGTCGGACGGTGAAGCTGTGACCTTGCCCAATACAATTGACTCCACAAATTGTTCCTCAGGTAACTGTAACATTCATCGCAGCCTGTTTCATCTTGCTCGCTCAAATTTGCGTGATTGCAATACGAAATACGTGATTGCAATTGCGAGCTATTCATTTTTTTTACACTCAACTTCAGGTTCTTTTGTTTCCTATTTTTTTTAACTTGTGTGTTCATAACGGTTAATATCTATTCTCTTATTAATCCTTAGGAACGGTGTAGGGTGCTTCTAGTGTCCAACAATGACTGGTTTCAATGACCGTGAAACTTCATACCCTTGCCTTGAGATCGTGGAAAACAAATCAGATTCACATGCCAAAGCCCTCACTTTGAAATTTCATCCTCCGGTGATTGGCATCTTCCCGCTTGTTAGAAAGCCGCTAGAAACTTCCCTTCATCTGACAGAAGGGTCAACGATGAAAACTAAGGACATCATGGATAACTTTTCAGGCAAAATTATGACTAAAAAGGTTCTCCTTTTGAAGTCTTCTACACATCAAAATGGTGTTGTTACGAGCTATCCTAGTCGCAATGGAAGCCTTAGCAGTTGGCGTGTCCCTTACTCTGGCTTCAGGGAGATTCGATATACATTCGGCTACTGGGAGTGAATAGAAGACGTCCTTGCTCGTAACAAGGAGACCTTGGAGTGCAACAAGACTTATGATGCTGTTTTTGCTGCATTGTTCACGTATGACCTAACTATAATGTGCGTCAGGCCTTCTATGAGAATTGACATTCTTTCACCAACACAGTTTCTACTTTTATTGGAGAGCTATCCATATCTGTATAGGACTTGAGAAACATCGGAGGCCTTCATGTTCATGGGTCATTTTATGACAAATTTATCCCCTTAGTTAAGAATTTGACATATGTGGATGACAAAGGGAAACCTTTTCTCCCAAGAAGCTGCTCACACTTATTTTCGACATTCTACCATCTTACAAAGGATGCCACTGATGATGTCTCTTTTCTTGATTGGACTAATTTCTGGTTTCGAGGACCAAGAAAATATGTTGAGCCTTCACAAAAGATATCAAAAAATTGGACGAAGCCAAGGATGAATCATGACCCGTTGGGAAATATTTACATGAATTTCTTACCATGAACCGAAGAAGAGAATGCCCCTTTTATTGAGTTAGGCTTTGAAGAATCACTCAGAGATGAAACTTATTTGGTGGCTTTCCTTGCATGTTAGCTCTGTAAATTTTTACTCCCCAACAAGAAGGCTGGTTGTATTCGTGCTAGCGTCTTCAAAGTCGTAAGCTTGATGGCTCATGGAGAAAAAATTTCTGTAGCGGTCCCAGTTCTTGCAAGCATCTATCGCGGCCTCCGGGAGATCTCTACTTCTTCAAACTTGGGGTCCTACCATGCACTCTTCCCCATCCATTATGTTTATGGATGAATAGGTGAGTATTTTGAAACTTATTACCATGTAAACCGTCCGCAGCAAGGGGTGAAAATGTGGCTAATTTCAGGAGAAAAGATGGTAAAATAATTTGACCTTATTGATGCTCGCAAGTTACTTCAACAAGTCAATGTAAAACAACTTCCTCATTTGGCCTTGCTACAAGGAAAAGAGGTACAAATTGATGATAGTGGCAAATTGTCCAATTCTTGGAGTGATTTCTTCATAGGACTTCATTCAAGTTTTGTCACTTTGAGGCATGATGATGATCTGATCGTGGAACCTTTTAGACCTCATCGATTTAGTCGCCAATTTGGATTTTGTCAAGACGTTCCCGGCATTTTGAAAAAACATTATTTTGACGGTTCACTGCTAGCTTTGGTTCAAATTTGGGATTCTTGTGTTCGTCTTGGAAGTTTGTCAAAGCTTAACATACCAATACATCCATTGGACAATGGACCTTTTATGACTCGAGAATGTTTGAATTGGTGGTTAGCCCATCGGGAGACTATGTTAAGGCCACATTATTTTAAGAGGTCCGAAGAAAAATGATGCTCCTTCATCAACTAAAGGAGACCAACTTCAGCCGGATGGTCAAGGAAAGCTTTCTCTCTCTTTGAAGTCCAAGGTAGTAACGGGTAATCCTGCTCAATCTGTCCAAGTCGCTACTAAATCAAAAAATTCAAAGGGCATGGATACATATGTGGATAAAAGAGTAAAAATCCCCTTATCAGCTCCCAAGGCAGTAGCCATCTCCACTTCCGAAGTGATCAACGTTGTCCACAAAAGAAAGAAATCTTCCAGCCCGTCGGGTAAAGGCGTTGAAAAGTCACTAGACATTATGCCATTTTGTAGTGACGCATCCAAACCACCTATTTCACTCGATAGAGTTTCTATTGGTAGTGCCCCATCTAGTTTGAATGAAAGAAATGCTAGCCAAGAACCACACTGGAAGCGTTTGAAGAAAAAGCATAAGGACTTAAGCAATCAACATCGTGAGTTTGCTGATTTGAATTCCATAAGTATTTACACTACTATCTTTGAAGATGGTGCCGCTGGATCAACAATGCCTTTGGCTGATTTGGTACATCAAGCAATGATTACTTCTTTAATATTAGAACTTGCCGCTTTACTCAATACTAACTTTTTTTTAGTTGGGTATTGCGGACGTTTCCAGCAACATATTTGGTGATGATGTATTTGGTGAGGATTGTTTCACAAAACCGAATCCTCCAAATGTGTTGAAGAGTCCTAACCTTTCTCTTGACACTGTCAAGACTCAAGCTTCAAATAAGGATCCATCGGCAAAGTTACCCAAAAATATTGAATCTTTTCAAAATGTTCCAACTACTGATATGGTGGCTGAAGCAAATGATAATAGACCTTCAAATGCCCTTAAGGATTTGGTTCAGCCATTACAGCAAATTGCCTCATATTTTGAACCACAAAAGGCTATTTCATCTTTCAAGTTGTCCTACTTTTTCGGATTGTGGTGTACCTTGTGTGAATGTATTACACAATTCTCTGTTGAATCCTCCAAGAACCTCAAAGTTTTGGAGAAAGGTGTTTCTATAATTCTTAAAGGTCTTCGGGAGGTTGACGTCGTTGACCTCTCTTCTTTGGAGGTTCTACTTGCAGACTTTTTAAAGAAGTATGGAGATTATGATGTTGCAAAATTTTCTAGTTCCCAAAAGATAACTAGAGATGCTCATCAAGAGTTGCTTTTCGTTGCGCAACATCGTCTTTATGCTGCAAATGAAGATAAAGTCAAGATGGACAAGCGTTTGGTAGAGCTTTAAAAAGCCCTTGAGAGAGCCGAAAAAGAGTTAAGTAGCCTGGACATCAAAGAAGAAGAAGACTATTTTGCTTATTGAAGAACATCAAAAGAAGTTGTCCAAAAATCAAGAGCGTGTCACCAATATTGAAGGCGAGATTCATGCCCTTGAGAAAATTAGTCTACTGTTGGAAATAGAAACCAAAGAGCTTGCTAAGCTAAAGGAAATCGCTGAGACAAGTCGCCTTCAAATTCTTGGCCATAAGCTTTTCCTTTAATTTTTTTTTTTTGCTTAAGAATGCTCTCTTTTCCCTTTTTAGTTTTACTTTGGATCTTATCACGATGTAATGACAGTCTTTCTTGAAGCAATAAAAGTTAATTTTTTTTAATGTCTTTCGCGCTATGTAGTTTTTTTTAAACTTGACACGCCAACATTTTACATGCCTTCCTGACTCATATGCCTTGACATTTGTGACATGAGATAAAAATTCAAAATTATGAGTCACTTGTATTGTTGGAATGAAAATTCTCAGAACTACAATGCACACAAAAGTCATGAACAAAAGATTTCTTTTTTTACACTTGTGCAAATCTTTTGAACTTCGTGACAACCAATTTTTTTCAGCTTTAAATGGCTATAGTAAAAAAAATTCATGACTCGAACTAGGAGGATTGAAATCACGAAACGCTTAGTCAATTGACAGGCTAACTCATGTAAATATAATGTACATAAAAATCATGGCCAAAGGTTTTCCGAATTTGCCCAGGTAACCTTTCGGAATCAGCCTTTCAGTTTTTTTCGACACTTTTTATTTTTTTTGTGCAGCCTCACGAAAATCCTTATATCTTGACATAGGAACATCAAAATCAAGATCCATTTTTTGTGTTGGAAACTAGACTCGAAGATCAACATTTTTCGTGGGAATCACAATCAGATTACACCCGAATCATCCCAGATATTTTCTCAAATCCAATCTTCTAATCTTGGCTTGCTAGTTTTATCAGCTTTCCGCAGCATCACGATAAATTTCGTATCTCGATGTAGGCGTATCGGAAATTAGGTGTAATTTTTTGGTTGAAAAGCAAATTCGCAGATCTACAACATACATAACAACCACATTCAACGCTTTTACGTATTTACACAGATACGTCATCAAAGTCAGTTTAGTTTGGAATTTAGTGACTTATTTTGCAACTTTGAGCGGCTATGACAGAAAATTCATAACTTGATGTAGGAGCTTTCGAATCATGAGCCACTTTTTTTGTTGTTGCGAGGAAGACTTTAAGATCTACCACATATGTAAAAATGATGATGAACACCTATACGGATTTATACAGATGCATTGTCAAAATCCATTTTTCCTTGCTTGTCTTTT
Source organism: Capsicum annuum (assembly GCF_002878395.1). Taxonomy (NCBI): domain Eukaryota; kingdom Viridiplantae; phylum Streptophyta; class Magnoliopsida; order Solanales; family Solanaceae; genus Capsicum; species Capsicum annuum. The sequence goes on from NC_061118.1 coordinate 171,179,912, forward strand.
CACCTTTGCACATCCACGGTAAGCTTAGTGAAGGAACGTCTATTCTCATATGGTACCTATGTCAATTCAAAGTATTATTGCCATGCTTAAATAATGACACGTGTTTTCCCCATTTTTTTTATTTTTTTAACTCATATGACTGAACTTAGAGTAAAAAATACTCTAAGCAGCCTACGTACCTCGGAAGGATCAAGTCATAACATAGTTCAAGAATGATGAGTTAATTTTTTTTTGTAATAATATTTTTTTTTGGAGCCGTTCACAATTTAGACACATGCGGGCCAGGAGTGAAATGCAGTTTAAGCTCTTGCCTTAAGAAGCGTAGCCAACCTTCAAGGAAAGTACTGCTTTAGGAACTTGCCATTGATGGGGCCAACTCTTACACCATATTGATCGAGAATCTTATACGCGCCACTTGAATACGCTTCTTTCACTACATATGGTCTACCCCATTTTGATGTAAACTTATCACCAATGCATTTGTTGAGGATTATGGGTCTTCGAACTGCTAAGACCAAGTCACCTACTTGAAATGATAGTGGTTGCACCCTCTTGTTGAAAGCTCTAGCAAGTCGGGCTTGATAACACTCCAACCTTTGTTGTGCTTCTAATCTCTTCTCGTCCAATGCCTCTAACTCTGCTAGACAAAGTTAAGCGTTATGTTCAGTTGTAAGCCCTTCTTGAATCACAATTCTCAATGATAGAATTTGTTGTTCTAATGGAAGGACTACCTCTATATCATACACCAATGAATATGGAGTTGCTTGCGCTTCAGTTCTGAAAGTTGTAAGATATGCCCACAAAGCTTCACCGATCTTTTCATGCCAATCCCTTTTAGTTTTTGCAACAATTTTCTTCAATAGGTTACCAAGCGTCTTGTTAAAAGCTTTGGCAAGACCATTGGCAGGTGCATTGTACATTGAAGACTTGTTATGCTTAAAATTGAACTTCTCATACAACGAATTCATGAGTTTATTGTTGAAGGGCGTTCCATTATTCGTAACTATGCATCTTGGTATGCCATACCTGAAAATTTTGTTTGACTTGATAAAATCAACAATATTTTCCTTTTTCACTTCTTTTAATGGCACATCTTTAGCTCATTTTGAGAAATATTCAGTAGCAACTAAGATGTACATTTGCCCTTTTGACGACTTTGGAAGAGGTCCAACCACATCCAGTCCCCAGGAATCAAAAGGCCATAAGGCCACAGTTGGATGAATAGGCTCTAGAGATTGATGGATGTAATTAACATGGAATTGACATGCTTGACACCTTTTGGTATGCTCTAGACAATCCACTACCATTGTCGACCAATTGTAACCCATCCTTTTGATGCGAAAATAAAGCTTAGACCTTGATTGGTGTGCCCCACATATGCTGGAGTGTGCTTCTTCCATTGTCTGTTGAGCTTCTTCTTTGTCAAGACATCACAGGAATAATCCCTCATAAGAATGATGAAATAATATTTCCTCATGAAAGATGAATCGTGGTGCCCTTCTCTTAGTGTTTGCTTTTTTTTTCGTGGATCCTGAGGTAGCCTTCCATGCTTGAGATACTCAATTATTAGTTTTCGCCAATCTACTTCTTCTACCGCTTAGATATATGTATAATGGCTTTCATTTATTTGAAGATCGAGACAACCATGAATAACCCATCGATGATATACTTGCACCTTTTTTGACTCATTCTCTCCGAGTGCCAATGTGGTGGCTAAGTTAGCCAGAGCATCCTCCATGCAATTTTCTTCTCTTGGGACATGATTTAGGAATATCTGATCAAACCTTTCAAGCAAAAGAATGGCATTCTGGTGATATGACAAAAGATCTTCCTTCTTCACCTCATAACTCCCCAAAAGTTGGTTTATGATCAACTTAGAATCATCATAGATATCCAATTATGGAATCTTCATGTCTAATGCATTTCAAGGCCAACGATTAAAGCGTGGTACTCTGCAGCATTATTGAAACATATTTCACCCAAAACAAACGAGAATGGCAAGATTAATTTTTCTGGTGATATCAGCACAACGCCTGCTCCTACACCATCTCGATGCGCTGATCCATCAAAGATCATTGTCTAGGGTAGCAGTTCTTCAGTAAATAGTATATCTTCATTATAAAACTCATCTGAAACCTCTCATTCTGCTGGCAAAGGGTGATCGATGAGGAAATTGGTAAGTGTTTGCCCCTTCATGACCTTTTGAGGTATGTATATGATCTCATATTGATTAAACAAACAGACCATCTTGCTAGACACCCTGAAATAACTGGCCATGTCATTACAAACTTCACGGGATCGGCCCAAGAAATTATCTTGATGGTGTGTGCCTCAAAATAATGTCTTACATTCTTTATCGTATAAAGCAAAGCTAAGCACATTTTCTCAATGAGCGTATAATTTATCTCAGACCCTATCAAGGTTCGACTTAGATAGTATAACGCTTGTTCCTTCTTACGTTCATTCTCCTGAGCTAGAAGTAGTACAAGTGATCGCTCTTGTGATACAATGTAGAATATCAACGGCCTTCCAGGAGTTGGTGCCCCTAATACGGGTGGATTCAACAAGTATATTTTAATGCTTTCAAAAGTATTTTGACATGATTGATCCCAGTGGAAAGGTGCATCTTTTTTCATTAGATGGTTGAAGGGTTGACACCTTCCAGTCAAGTTAGAGATGAACCTTTGAATGAATGCCAAATTTCCTTGTAGATTGCGGAGATCTCTCAAGTTTTTTGGCTCAGGCATTTTTTGAATAGCATCAATATTTGTTGGATCAACTTCAATTCCTCCATGACGCACGATAAAGCCAAAAAAATTTCCTAAAGTAACCCCAAAGTCATATTTGAGTTGGTTTATTTTCAAATCAAATTTTCTTAACCTCTCAAAAACAATGCGAAGGTCTTCAAGATGGTCATCCCTGTACTTTTTCTTTACCACCAAGTCATCGATGTAATATTCCACCCTCTTATGTAAGATGTCATCAAAAATGTTTTGCATTGCATGTTGGTAGGTTGCACCCGCATTCTTTAGACCAAAAGGCATAACTTTGTAACAATATATCCCTTTTGGAGTTCGAAATGCAGTGCATTCTTCATCCTTTGGAGACATTCGGACTTGATTATATCTGAAAGACCCATCCATAAATATCATAGCTTCATGTCCAGTTGTCGCATCAACCATGAGCTCTATGATCGGTATTGAGAAATAATTATTTGGACATGCCTTATTCAAGTCTCGAAAATTAACGTAGACATGTATCTGACCATTCTTCTTCTTGACAGACATAATTTTTTAGATCCATGATGGGTACTTCACTTCTCGGATAAATCCGGCTTCGATAAGCTTATTGACCTCTGCTTCAATTTGTGTTACGAACTTGGAATGAAACACTCGTTGTGACGTCTTTATAAGACGTGCCCTATTTTTTATCCCCAAATGATGAATAGATACCCTTGGAATAAGGCCTACCATTTCTTGGTACGACCAGGCAAAGACATCTTTGTACTCAACTAATAAATTAAAGTTGTCCCTTTCTTCTTGCGGTGTAAGAAACGCACTAATTAACGTTGGGCGTGGGTCCTCTAAAGTGCCAAGATTAAGTTCTTTAAGTTAATCTACGATTGATTGTACGCCATCCTCCATTTGGGGTGGAGCCTCTTGAACATTATCATCCATACTATCCGAGTATGAACCTTCTTCTACAGTTATGTGGTAGGATGCTTGTACAGGGTTGGAATCTTCCGATTGACTTCCTTAGAATGTCGTGATGGCTTCTTCTTGCTCTTTCTTTGTCTCTCCACAAAACTGGTTAGTGAATACAATGGTGCTTCTTTTCACTTTTAGCGAACCATCTGTGGTGATTGACAACACAGCCTTTCTGTTCATTACTATGAATGTCTTTGTCATCGATTCCTTCAAGAAAACCTTGCTTTTTATTTTCCAGCAACCCTTTTTGTGCTAATGACTTTTCTGTGGTTCCCAAACGCCGAAAGACAGAACCTCTTGAGGTGTCGGCCTCTTCTTTCATTTGTTTAGAGGATCTACTTTTGCCCTTACAACCCAATCTTTCAAATACAGAGACACGAGGTGTCAATTTTCCTATGTGTTCAAACACAGAAGTTTGTTGTGGACTTTTCTCATCCTCGGATTCCTTGTCTTTTTTTAATGAGGCATAAAGTGATGAAGTTGTTTCCTTGCCCTTCTTAGTAGAAATTCGAAGAGGTTCCGGCAACTTGAATCCCAGGACAAACTTAGGAGTGGAAACATAATGACCTTGCTTTCTTAACTTTATTTGTGCCTCTGTAAGACCATGTATCTTCTCACCAGTGACCTCATCTTTGAGCTCACCTAGTTTTGTCAGCTTGGAAAAATCGTATCCCAACTTTTCAAGTAGAGTAAAGGCTTTCTCATCAAACTGACCTTTTATTTTATGAGCCAAAGTATTGCTTCCTAGAAGCTCAAGTGTGATAGATGGGACCTGTATAACAGGGACAGTCATAATCTCCTTCAAATCTTGGAATTCATTATGGCCCATCTCTCTCCTTGGAGGGTAGCTTTGTTGAGTATATACTTCCAACAAGGGTTGTCCCTCCTTTCAAAGGGCAAGAGGGATGTAGCGAAAAACAAAATATTCTTCATCCACCTTCGTATGCATATCTCCTTCAGATGATGAAAGCTTAGTGGAAAATTTTCCAATTCTCTCCTTAGGCATCTTGATAGTATCTCGTTGAACCTCAACTTCTTTTGAAACAACATTATTTGGGTTGGATAGTGTTGGTTTCTCCATACCCAATTCACAAGAATCCAAGTAAAATTTTGCATCTGCAAAATACGACTCTGTCTCAGTGAAAGGATTGACATCAACATTAATTTTGACTACTTCACCATCCTATACATACTTTAATCATTGATGAAAAGTAGACGACACCACTCTATTTTTATGTATCCAGGGGCATCCGAGAAGCAAGTTGTATGATGTTTTGGAATCAATAACATGAATCAAAATGTTTGAGATAATCCTACACGAATCTTTCCTAGGGCTCGTTGTCCTCCTTGATTGAAGCCTTGAATCGTTATGTTGCTTTTGGACAATTCATCAATGGATATTCCAAGCCTTTTGAGCACTGTCTTTCGTATGATATTGACTGTCGAACCATCATCGATCAATATGCGATTGAGATATTGTTCTCGAATAGCCCCTGCCACAAACAAAGGTTTGTTAGCTAGTTTAAACCCTAACAATAAATCGTCATCCGTGAATGAAATTATAGCACAACATGATGCGACTTTTCTATTAGCATGACATTCTTGTGCTATCATTGGACAATGCCCTCCTTTGCTTTCATTTACTTTCTCTGTGCTGGAAATTACATGTGTGGCACCAATTTGACTATCTTCAAGGAATTTTTTCGGAAAGAACTCATACAATGTAATAGGCCTTCGGTCCTTCCATCAAAATACGCCACCAATCTTTTTTCTAGTATCAAACTTAACACTTTTTGATGGTCGTAGATGCTTCGCGTTATTCTTCATCACTCTTGGCTTAGAAAGTCGTATTCTTAGAATCGCCTGATGCCTCCTTTTCTTATGAAAAACCAAGGTCCAATCATCATCATCATTGCCTTTAGCTTTGTTACCTATTCCCAATGATCCTTTAAGAGTCTTCCTTGGAAAATCTACTTCAACTAGATCGAAGCTCCCAAACTGCAAGAAGATTAAGCTCGGCATGGTTTACAACATTGAACACTCCTTCTCGGGAATGATACTAGCATAATTTGCCTCTATTGTTTCATCCACATTGATGATATTTTATCCTTCAAGATAAAGCACTCTCCCGTTGAATGGCCAACGACGCGATGATACTTGCAGTACTTGGGATCATTGATATTACTGATTTTCTTTGGTCTTTTTGATTTGGGAAGATTAATCATTTTCTTAACTAGCAATTCATCCAGTATCATAGGTACATCTGAATCTGGGAATGGATAAACCTTAGCTTTTAATTCTTTCAAGGCTGGACGACGTTTATCCTCTCTTGGATATTGCATCGAGCCTTCATCTTCCTTTACCTTTTGGTTGGTTGTGACCTTCACAGAAGTTGCTTTCACTACCATAGACTCTTTAGCCTTTGAGATCATACCTTTTTTGAACTCTCTTTTCTCTTTCATCGGGTTAATAAAAGGGGATGCCTTCCCATGAATTGTGAAGCTTAACTCCATGTCGTGTGCCCGAGTAGCCAGCTCTTCAAATATTCGCGGTTCGATTCCTTGTAGTTGTATAGGAGGCCCCAGTGCATTCCTTGAATGCACATTTCTACCGCAGATATTTCAGAAAGACGGTCTTTGCAGTCCAAACTCAATAACCTCCATCAATTGATGTAATCCATTATAGGCTCATCCTTTTTTTGCTTAGTGCCCGTTAACTCTATCATGCTCACAGTTCGTCGGGTGTTGTAAAATCGATTGAGAAATTCCTTCTCGAGCTGCTCCCAACTATCAATTGACTCATTCTCCAAGTCAATATACCAGTCAAATGTGTTCCCTTCAATGAATGAACAAACTAATTTACCAAGAGATCGCCATGCGTTCCAGCGTTGCTACATGTTTCGACAAAGTGAGCAATGTATTGCCTCAGGTTTCCCTTGCCATCAAATTGTTGCAACTTTAGTGGTTGATAGCCTGTTGGCATAAGTAGACAATTGATTTGTCGTGTGTAAGGCTTGGAGTAATATAACGAACTCTGTGGTGCTCTGTCATATTGAGCCTTGATGGTGTTTGTTATCATATCTTGCAATTGTTGGATAGATAAAGCCGCAACCAAAACAGATTGTTTGTCCTTCTAAAATTTAGACTTATCAGGTAATTCCTCAACATCTTTGTCCTGTGGAGTGAAACCGGGTGGATAGGTAGGGACGTAACTCGACTCTCCTGGTTCATAGGCCTCCAGTTTATTCATGAGTTGAGCGATATAAAGATTTTTATCATCAACCAACTTCTTTAGGGCTTCAATGGTTTGCTCCATCATTGCAAATTTCCCATCCATGTCAGTTGAGTTAACCATTAAGGCATTAACCTTCATTGAAATGGGCTAATCCATTGAATCTTCAGGTTCACCAAAGTTGGATTCCGTTAGAGAAAGTTCACCAAAGAACATGGATGCAAAATGACCCCTAGCAGTCGTCACATGAGAGTTGTTGTTTTTCACCACCTCCAAAGAAGTGAAGTATTTAGATTCATCCAAGCCACTAGCCTTGAACTTTTGGCGAGTAATTGGTCCAACACGACTGAGGTCACCAGATGAAGCAGTATAACCCTTACATGTAACATCGTTCATTTTTTCGAAGTCCATCTCAATAGTTGAATTTATAGCTTTCCATTTGCAGGAGGAAGAGATGAAGAGCAGAATCGATCCCACTGGGCATGCCAAAATTTGTTCGCAATAAATTTTTGTGGAATACAGAAAATCAACTGCAAGCAAAAATAAATAAAAAATAATAATAATTTTATTAATATGAATCTTGAGGGTACAATTTCGTTATTCTCTTGATTCTTCTCTCCTAAATTTAAAAATGATTTGAGGGCCTTCAGTAGTGTGTTTCCAGAATCGTTGGATGATTTGAACTTCTAGAGATGTATTTTAATCGTCTGGGATGTTAGAAAGTATTTTGTCATTTTGGAATGATCTCCGGGAAGAACTCCGTTGATTGCTCCTTTCAAGAACTTGCTAGTCAATGCTGACGTTGTAAATGCTTGTCAAAGTGTTTCTTCTTTTTTAGCATGTCATGTTACCCTCTATTTATAGTTGTAAGGGTAGGCCTAGTTATTTGTGATTGACCGAAACATGTCACCTTGACACTTGGCGACTCTTGACTGGCTCTTCAATTTAAATGAGATTTCCACATCATTTGTACATGTGGAGGCGTCTCATTGGTCTTGGATTTGACTGGGATTCCACGTCACTTGATGAGTTTGGGCTTTCAAGTGTAATGGACCTTGGGCTTAAATTTAACAAAATGGACTAATTAATTTGTAGGGCCTAAATTAGTTAATAAACCCAAATGATCATGAATTAAATCCAACTTTTGTATGAATTTGGCCCGTTGAATTTTGTATGTCAACACCATCCTTTTAACTTTGACTCCTGCAGTAGTAAAAATGACTTTATTACCTTTGTCACACAGTTGTGAGATGCTCAACGGGTTATACTTCAGTCCTTCTACAAGATAGACATCTTCCAATGCTTTTGACTCAGATGGGCCAATTTTTCCAACTCCAGTAATAATTCCCTTTTTTCATCACCAAAAGACACTCCCCCCCACCTATTTTGGAGAGTGAAAGAAACTTTTTTTTATCACCAGTCATGTGTCTTGAGCAAGCACTGTCTAAGTACCAGTGCCTTTTTCTTCCTTCCACCTTCTCTTGCAAAAGAAATCAATGGTTAGATTTAGGAACCCAGACAAGATTGGGTCCTGTTTTATGAGTGAGAGAATGAATTAAGTTTTTTCTAGTCCATGCAGGTAACATGTAGTGCAACCTATTTCTCTAACCAGAATTGGTTTTGTTCTTTTTGGTCTGAGAAGATCTGTTAGCCAAGTTTTGACTGTTTGATCTGCTTATTGCAGCCACTGAACATTCGGTGGTGGGATGTCCAAGGATGCCACAGATATAACATAAATCTTTAGGATCATCAAAACTTTTGTGGAATCCCAAACTTGCCTTTTCACTAAAATTTCTCTCACTCAATTTGTGAACAATTCTTGAGGAGTTTGTCCACCTATTTGACCTTTCAAGATCAAGTTTTAGTTTAGAAACTTCTTGACTCAACTTATTTATCTTTTCAGTTAACTCATGGCATTCTTGTTTATATTTAACTAACTCAAGTTCAACATTTTGTTGTTCTTTACTCGTGGCCTTTTTCCCATTTTCAGTGAGAGTCAGTTTGAGAACTTCAGACTTAAGATTATTATTTGAAATCTCAAATTCCGTAACCTGTTTCTTGAGAGTGCAATTTTCCTTGTCAACTGTATATGAGCAAGCCTTTAAATCAATGAGATAAAATTTGAGACTTGCAAGACTGTTGAACAATTTATCCCTATCAGAGGATAACACTTGGAAATCATCAATCAATGCACTCTTCAAGGCAACAAGTTTTAGTTTTGAAAACAATTATAGTTTTTCTTTGAGTTCAAGTATACTTACCTCAAAACCTTTATCTTCTTCATCTAAATCTGAATCTCCAAGAGCCATGAATGCAGTTTCATCAACTTCATCTTCATCTAAATCAGATCCCCATGCTACTATCATTGCATGCTCCTCCTTCCTTTTTGCCTTCAATTACTTTTCAGCCCTTTCCTTCTTCCATTCTATTTCCCAGACTGGACAGTCTCTAATCTGATGATCAGTTTTGCCAGATTTATAGCATCCATTTGGATTATCATTGGAACGTTTCTTAATACCTGTTCCTTTCTTCTTCTTAAATAATTTTCTGAAGTTTTTAGTTATAAAGGCAACTTGCTTCTTATCAAGTTCAAATTCTTTATCACTATCAAAAGCTTTCAATGCTAAGATTTTCCTAGGAGCAGGTTGTTCTTTGGTTTTATCAATTTCCATTTCATAATTCCTTAAGTTCCCTACTAGTTCATCCATTGTCATGCCTTCAAGATCCTTATTTGCCTCTCTGATTGCAGTCACCTTAACATTTCATTTTGATTTAGGTAATACCCTCAGTACCTTTTCAACTTGTTCCTCCTTAGAGATGACATTTCCTAAGGAAGTCAACTCATTTGTTAAAGTGGTAAGCCTTGTCACCATTTTATGCAGGGTTTCATTTTCCTTCATTTTAAATGTCTCATACTCACTGAAAATGAGAGAGATCCTGAATTTTCTTACTTGAGAAGTACCTTCATGGGCATTCACCAGTGCATCCCAAATTTGCTTAGCAGTAGTGTAGGTGGAAACCCTGTTGTATTCAGCAGGTCCTAGTCCGCAGACCAAGATGTTCTTGGCCTTTGCATTTTTCTTCAAAGCTAACAAGTCATCAGGAGTAAATTCACTCCTTACTTTCTTGACTTGTTCACCATTAACCAACTTCATTGGAATAGTGGGACCATCAGTAATCCTGTCTCATAATTCATAGTCTTCATCTTGGATGAACATCGCCATCCTTACTTTCCATCAGATAAAGTGAGAACCATCAAAAAGTGAAAGTCTAGTAGTTGATTGGCCTTCACTGTGACCAGTAAGAGGTGCGGAATTCATCATATTGATCTTTCTTAGGTGATAACCTTGATTAAGACAACCTTGCTCTGACACCACTTGTTAAAGTACGACCCCTACTAGTTTTCTATCTGTGGAACAAGTAAGTAAACGTGGTTCATAGAAGTAATAGGAGAACACAGTGTTTTTACGTAGAAAACACCCGGCTCAAGAAAGGTGTAAAAAATCACGACTTGTACCTCTACATGATTTAACCTCAACTTCACTATAACATTTGAGCCTCAACAATCAGTAAAATTACAAAACTTCTTATAAACTAGGAATTAAAACTTCTAACTCCTATCACTACAAAAACACAAATCTTCCCAAGATTAGTGTTCCCAAGTCTTCGAGTTCCTTAACTTGAAGACACAACTCCTAACTCAGTTTATAGATCACTGAGACTAGAACAATGACTCATTACAACTCAAAGAACCTACCTACTACACACAGTCTAAGACTTGCCAAGTAAGAGACCAGGTTCTTCTTCAAGTATGTGAATTGTTTTGCTGATTGTTGATTGTCTTTTCAGTACATTGAGTAAGTGTTTTTGAATTCATTTCTTGTATTTAAGCACACACTTCATAGAGTCCTTTAATTGATGTAATCTTCTATGTTCAATCGGACTCTAGATAGTTTCACTCTTCTGGTTGCTGCCGCCTCTCTCACTTCTTCTTTATATAGGATTCTTCTTTTATCTTTGCATGACCTCTTATTCAATTCAAATTATGTAAGACTTCTTGTTCAATTCAACTCCTGCAAGACTTCTTGTTCAACTCAACTTCTGATGTGATAAATGTTATCCACTTCTGTTTGTAGGCAGAGTCATCTTATCAATAACTTGTCTACAGCTGAGGTTTGTTCACTTGGATGGACCAGCTTTCACAACATGTTTCATTCACATGTCTATCATCAAAACTTCTCATTTCTTAACACTTATGTATGGTATTAGTTTGGTCAATTTACATTATTAGTTTATGAAATCATTGGGTTGCTGTCCCTTCAATTTATAAGTACGTACGGATTATGCCTGTTCACATTAAGGACTTCTTTCCAACTTTTTTCCTTTTGTTTGGTTTTAAATTTGGATACTTCCACTCAGTTCAGCACCGCTCAATACCCAACTAGTACTAATTATTATAATGCTCAACATAAAAAGGGGAAAAAAGAGAGTAAAAATACTCTTGTTCCAAATAATGCTATTGTAACTACTGCTCCAAGTGGCCAAGTTACAATAGTTGGAATATTGCAGGGAGTAGAGTTGGGTCAATATTGCGATCCAAGTTATTAACATATCTATTGTTCAACACGCACGGATTTGAACAAAAGGAAAAGTCATTTTTAGCCTTTAGATAATGACATCATGTACTTCTCCGAGGGGTATATGCATTGTGATGCTCATGACGGAGGGAGAAGGGTCGAAAAGAAGGATAACAGACTTCTAGGTTGACAAACTTTAGGAAAAAAACACCTTAAGGTGAGTAGCAAATCAAAATAAAAGAGGAAAGTGAAGAAATTTACAAGACATAACACCAATTCGCATGATATGAGTTTTTGGGTTCGGTGATGGCATAGTCCTAGAGATAAATCCGCAAGACCTGATGGTCCAAATGAATAATATGTGTCATTGATTTGGACGTTGACATGCATTTAATTTGATCCCACGAAATGAGCGAATAGGTAAGGGGAGGTATGGAACGTTGCAGTTTGACAGAAAAGAATAATTTTATTTTCATGTTGACTTGAATTATACAAATACAGAGAGAAAAATCAATCCTTGGCAAAATTGTTTCATATTTGGTCATCAAATTAATATGTAGGAAAACATGTACAGAAGTGGAAACAATGGGCGAAATGAAATGATGGTATTGGTATATCCATCAACGATTGCAAAAGCCTTATGGAGGCTTAAACTGTTGGACCTTTGAACTATTAAGTCCAATTCGAGAATTCGATCAAAACTTGTAATGGATCCATGTTAAGCGAAAAAGATAAAAGATGTTTCGGCTACTGGATTAAAAGATATATATCAGAAAAAGGGAGGTTTCAGAGCGCTAAAACTTTAGCTAAGAAAATAAAGATGCAAGTTCTTCCATGCCTTACCATCTTATGGTTGCTTCAATTTTATAGCTCAAAGTCATGACTCATGTGTAATTTCAACCAGACTCCCATTCACAAGTTTCTAATCTTCTTTTGGGCTTGTTAGCCCGTCTAGGCCCAAGTTAATATTCATGCTACTTCAGGCCCAACTCTTGAGTAGCGTTCATAAGAAAACTCCTCTGACATTCTCATCAAATAAACCTCGCACCAAAATATTGAGATGACGACTATTACCAATTTTCTAGTACACTATATTAATTACATTAAGTATCTCATTAAATTTGTTTGAATTGTCTTATTTTAACTGTTTAAGTCAAAATAGTTTTTAAGTAATTTTATAGTGTGTGAATTTAAAAAAAAATATATACTTTTAATGACTTGATTTCAAGTCAAAAAGATAAAAAGAAGCAAAATATTACTAGGAATACACTTATACATCTCATGTGAGGTGAGGTATATAACTAAATATATTAAATATCATAATTATTGAAAGAGCACAAACTAAATTATAGATATAAAGCTACTGTGCGATTTACTTTTATGAAATTTAAGGAGGAGAATATATACTGAAAAAAAAAAAAAATTGCACGCCTTTTATTAAGAAAAATTATAAATATATATTGAAAGACCATCTTTTAGAATTCTTGAATAAAAAACAGAAACAATCTACTTAATAAAATATAGATTTTACATATCTGACAAAATATTTTTACAATTTAGATATCGATATTCTTAAACGTTGAAATGTCATCTCATTTTTCAAAAAATTTTAAGCTCTTTATACTGAAAATCCTACACAAATATTCAAACTCATTTGGCTAAGTAAGTTTAAAATAGTTTCTATATGGGAATATATAAGTAAACAAGCTAATGAAAATGACAAACTTTTTGATTTGTGTTTTAGAAATATATATTTTTTTTCATTAATGCTCTCTTGAACTCTTGTACTTGTCCGAACTTGTAAAATGAATACTTCTACTTACCCTTATTCATCTGAACCCTTCAACCCATCAAAATACAAAATTTTAAACCCTTCTTATGCATATATGGTATTAAATTGTTGAGTTGGCAAAACACGTGATTTTTTAAGTGTGTGATTCAATGTTTTTTATTTAAAAATATTTTTAAAAATAAAAGAATAATAAGTTTTTTTTAAATAAAAAATCACCAGGGGGCCTCACCCGGTCCAGCACCCTCCCCCATCCACCCCTATGTCGTCCAGCATCCCCCCACCCCGTCCAGCACCCACTCCCATCCTCCTATCCTATCCAGCACCCACGCCCCATCCCCCATCCCATCCAGCACCCTCCCCATCCCCAATCCCCACTCACCGTCACTACACCAGCCCCCCTCCCCTCCTCCAAGTTGTCCTCGTCCCCCACCACTACACCAACGACCCTTTCCCTTTCCCTCCACTCCCCATCTCCCATCGCCACATCAGCCAAACGTCTCCCCCTCACCCACCCACAGATTTTATATTATAAATTGATTAATTTATATAAATATGATATAAATTATTTTTCTAAATTTTTTAAATAATAATGGAGATAAATTTAATTTTGAAAATAAATTTTAGTTCATTATTTTGTTTTTTATTTAATGGTAGAGATGAAATTTTTTGTTGTTAAAGTTTTTTATTATATGATATATAAGTGAAATTTTAGGTCAAAATCCCATCTTCATTTTTGAAGGTTTTGATTTGATAATATAAATTACAAGATTTTATGATTTCGAATCGTAATTTTATGATGTATAAATTATGATTTATATTATAAATTGATTAAGTTATATCAATATGATATAAATTGTTATTTAAATTCTTTAAATAATAATGGAGCTGAATTTTATTTTTAAAAATATTTTTTTAATTTACTATTTTGTTTTTTGTTTAATTACAACAACAACAACAATATACCTACCACAGAGTGGTGTCTAGGGAGAGTAGAGTATACGCAGTTCATATCACTACCTTGGATGAAATAGCAAGACTATTTCTAATAGACCCCCAACTCAGGTCAGATGACAAATATAACAAAACATAAAAACAAACAACAAATAAGGGGTGATACACCGCCAGATATTAAAGAATACAAGACACACGCAAAGTAATATTTATAAACTGATTATACTAAACCATACACATCACTAAAAGACCATGAACAATAGTCTACAAGACAACCTTACTAATAATCCAACAAATTAGTTAATGAAGATATTATGACAGGTCAGATTTATGTGATGTGAATATTTTTTTTAGAGAGAATGAGCCAGACATGGTCAGAAGAGTTTAAAATCTTGAATTTTAATAGGTTGAGGGTTTACATGACAAAGTGCGGGTTAAGTAGAAGTGTCACTTTACAAGCGTATGAAAATAAGTAGAAGTGTCACTCTACAAACGGACGGAAATAATAAGTACAAGGATCAAGAGAGCATTTCACCATTTTATAAGATACTATAGTAACTGTTTAGCTATGAAAAGTTTTTACTTTTTTTCGAAAAATTATTTTATTTTAGTGAAAAAGTGAAAATTGTATCTGTTTGGCCATAAAAATTTCAAATATAATTTCAGAATTGTATTTGAAAAAATGAAAATAAGTTTTACTTGTTTTTATTTTTTTCACTCATACTCCTCTCACAAAATTTAAAAAACAACTACAAATTATATTTATGGCTAAATACAACTTTAACTTCAAAAAATTATAATTTTTATGACAAACGGGCTCATAGTTTCTTTTAGAAGGAGCGAATCTGAATTTTCTAGAAATATGTTAATCATCATAAGTTCATAACGTAGAGGGGTATAAATATTTTTTTATTCAACATTATAAACCACGCCTATTAAAAAGCATTTTATAAGTTTGTGTCCAGTCGTTACTCAGGTATGGTATCTTTGTTTGTTTAATTCCGTTTGCGCTATGATTTGCAATCTTCACATGCCCTACTTGAAATCATAATTCATTAGCGTACTTTGTTTTGAAGATGGGGAATCGTAGGTTTTATCTAACTCTAGGGTTGTAATTGTTCTTGCACAATGTGTGTAATGCACACGACGTGTTTGAGAAAATTCCTATGTGGTTTTCTTCATCACGCTCTAACAACAACAACAACATATCCACAGTAGTGGAGTCAAGATTTTCACTAAAGGTGATAAAAATAGGAAGAAGTAAAACACACTAAGAAGCCAAAGTGGTTCAGGTTCGGGTGTGGGTTTCTTTTTTTAAAACGGATTAATTAGTGTTATTTGGGTCACAACGGCCGGGGTATATATGACCTCACAGTATGACTGAGGGTAAAGTTGGCCAATTTTTCAAAGTAGAGGTATTTTTGACCCTTTTCTTAGAGGTTATGATGACGTGCGTGGCGGTTTCGGTTTTGGGGAACGGAACAGAGGAGGAGCTTCTCTTTTGGATTTTGCTAGGGCTTTTGGATTGTGGGTGGTGAATTTGAGTTTCTCAAAGAGGGAGGAGCACCTTATTACCTTTGAGTGGCCAAGACCCAGATAGACTTTTTGCTTATTAGGAAGGGTGATAGAGCGATTTGTAGAGATTGTAAAGTCATACCTTGAGAGAATCTTTCGACTCAACATGAGTTATTGGTGATGGACTTAGTAATCATTAAGGGAAGAAAGAAGAGGAGAGTGGAGGATCGGCCTAGGATTAAGTGAGGTAGCTTGACTTTGGCTAGTGCTTTGGAAATGGAGGAGAAGTTGACGACTAGGGGGGCTTGGAGAGTAGAGGGGATGTGGATAGTACGTGAGAGACGACTTTCAGTTGCATTAGGGAGACCGCTAGAAAGGTGTTGGGTGTCTTTAGAGGCCGATCTGGCAAGCACAGGGGAGACTGGTGGTGGAATGAAGAAGTTACGAGGAAGGTGAAGACTAAGAAGGTGACTTATGCTAAGGTGGTTGAGAGGAAGAATGATGAGGAGAGACAGACGAATATGGAGGAATATAAGGTAGCTAGAAGAGAGTCTAAGTTAGCGGTTATGACGGCTAAGACTATAACTTTTGCGAGCATGTTTGCGGCTTTAGAGAAGAAAGGTGGGGATGAAAAGTTGTATAGGTTTGCCAAGGTCAGGGAGCGGAGTGCTCGTGGCCTTGACCAAGTGAACTGCATCAAGGGGGAGGATGGTACAGTGTTGGTTGAGGATGCCCTCATTAGGAAGAGTTGGCAGTCCTATTTCCAGAAACTTTTGAATGACGAGGGGGACAAAGGTTTCATGTTTGCCGGACTCAGAGAACTCTGGGAGGTGTCACGATTATGGGTATTGTAGGCGTATCAAGGTTGAGGAGGTCAAGGGGGCTATTCTTAGGATGTGTTGCGGTAGGGCGACTGGGCCAGACGAGATTTCGGTGGATTTTTGAAAGAGCACTTGCGGGGCAGGTTTGGAGTGGTTGACAAGGCTGTTAACATCATTTTTAGGGCGGCGAAGATGCCTGAAGCTTGGAGGTGGAGTACGATGATTCTATTATATAAGAACAAGGGGGACATTCAGAGTTGCAACAACTATAGGGATATTAAGTTGTTGAATCATACTATAAAGGTTTGGGAAAGGGTGATAGAGTTGAGGCTGAGGAAGATCGTGACTATCTCTGAGAATTAGTTCAGTTTCATGGCAGGTCGCTCAACTTCTGAGGGAGTTCACCCCATGAGGAGATTAGTGGAACAGTTTCGGGAAAGGAAGAAGGAATTGAACATGGTATTCATTGATCTTGAGAAGGCATACGGCAAAGTCCCAGGGAGATTCTATTGAGGTGCTTTGAGCTGGAGGGGTGCTCGTGGCATACGCTAGTCGATTCAGGACATGTATGATGAAGCGAAGACTCGTGTGAGGACGTAGGTGGAGATTCAGAGCACTTTCCCGTTTTGACAGGGTTGTACCAGGGATCGACTCTTAGCCCATTTTTATTTGCCTTGGTGATGGATGTTTTGACGCGACGTATTCAAGGGGAGGTGCCTTGATGTATGTTATTTGCTGATAATGTGGTACTGATTGATGAGACTTGGAGAGGAGTTAATGATAAGTTGGAGATTTGGAGACAGACCTTTGTGTCTAAAGGATCTCGGTTGAGCAGGACTAAGACGGAGTACTTGAAATGTAAGTTTAGTGATTCGTCGCAGGAGACTGACGTGGTAGTGAAGCTGGATTCTCAAGCCATTCAGAAGAGGGATTGTTTCAAGTATTTGGGGTCTATGATTCAGGGGAATGGTGAGATTGACGAGGATGTCGCTTATTGTATTGGTGCAGGGTGGTTGAAATGGAGGCTCGCTTCGGGAGTCTTGTGTGATAAGAAGGTGCCTTTGAAGCTTAAAGGTAAGTTCTACAAAGTGACTGTCCGATCGGCTATGCTGTATGGAGTGGAGTGTTGGCCAGTTAAGAGCTTCCACTTCCAAAAGTTGGTGGCGGAGATGAGAATGTTGTGATGTATGTGTGGCCTTACCATGAGAGATAGAGTTAGGAATGAGATTATTCGAGAGAAGGTGGGAGTGGCTTCAGTGGAGGACAAGATGCGAGAAGTGAGGTTACATTGATTTGGGCACGTGATAAGGAAGGGCTTAGATGCTCCAGTACAGAGTTGTGAGACACTGGCTATGGATGGTTTTAGGTGAGGTAGAGGTAGGCTGAAGAAATATTCGAGGGAGGTGATCAGACATGATATGGAGCAGTTATAGCTTACGGAGGACATGACCCTTGATAGGAAGGCGTGGAGGACGCGGATTAGGGTACAGGGTTAGGGTATTAGGGTACAGGGTTAGGGGGTAGGAGTGCGTCTGCAACAGTAAGGGAGAGTACTTTTTTGCGTCTGGAGTTTCTTGTTCGTGGTTGGGTGATGTCTATGATTTCAAATAGATAATTTATAGTATTATCTTGGTATTATTTCCTGTATTAGCTAGCAGTATTAGTTTATTTTGCATACTGTATTAATTTATATGCTTTTATGTTTTGTGTTTGTTATACTGTTTTCTGTCCTGAGCCGGTGGTCTATCGGAAACAACCTCTCTACTTCATTGAAGTAGTGGTATGGTCTGCGTACACTTTACCCTCTCCAGACCCCACTGTGTGGGAATACACTGGGTATGTTGTTGTTGTTGTTGTTCCCTAAAAATTTATAATAACCATATAGACAGTGTAAGTATAGTTCCACAAGTGAGGTTTTGGGAGTTAAGAGTGTACACAGACTTTACCCCTACCGTGACAGACCTTACCCCTGCCGTGACATGTAGAGTAGTTGTTTCCAATAGAACCTCGGCTCAAGGATGAATTGTGATTTGTGTGCTTAATTGCCACAACGATTTTAATTGAAAAGCTAAAATTGAATTGTTCCATATTGGTGTCATCAGGGTATTGTTACCTGATACTAGTTTTATCTTAGCATTCTGTTTTAATGGTAATTACACTTGCAATATGATAATTTTATTCTGCATTTGAGAATTGAACTTTATGTTGGGGCGCATTTGGATGGACGCAATTGATCCCCTCATACATTAGGCCAAAAGTCTTCAACTAATCGAGTGGATTTAACATGAGCTTTGATTTCAACCTGCATTTATTTTTTCAGTGAACATCCTTCACCATCTTTTGCAAGTCAAATCGCCGATCCATTAATTCCTTTTTTTATGGTGCAGCATTTGGAAGTTTTGTGATTCATCAAACAAAATTTGGAAGTCGTTTTGATCGAACGTTGAACTCAAGTGAGTACAAGGTTCTAGAATGGATGCTTACATGGCTGGAACTCCTGTTCCTCAGTCTGCTTACCATTGGCCGGTGGAGGAAGTTAAAGAGTCTACCCTCTTGATTCGGCATCTTCCAGATGCAATTCCTCATGAAACCCTTTCTAGATTGCTCTCCAATTATGGGGCATCTTCTATTCGTCCTTATACTAGTGGGAGGTATTCTGAAGAATGATTCCGTATTTCTCAATTTTACTGCTATTTTTTCGAAATCTTATGTTTCTTACATCTGTTTATGTGGCTCATTTGTTGGTGTAACTTATGTTTTCTTAACAAGCAATGGGAATTTGGTTTCTTCCTCGCTTTTCCCTTTTGGTTTATTTTATGAACATCATAATTCTTAGGATTACAGATATTTGATGCCATCAACTGTTGGTTCCAGTGTTTTTTCATGTCCTTCGCTAGTGCATAGCTCAACTGGCCTTTAATTGGAACTTTTTATCAGTTTTTTGTATCTTATTTTGTCCTGGACAGAATGAGGAACTGTGCATTCGTGGATTTCAAGGATGAAGGTCTGGCACATCAAGCGCAACAGCATTTGAATGGGTACTTTTTCCTTTGTAATCTTTTCCAAGTGTTCTCCGTTCTTGGTCATCTTAATTCTTAGGTAGACATATGTAAATGCCTTCGTCTTATTTTTATTTATCTTAACAAAGCAAGTCTGATTGCCAAATTATGTGGTTGTTAGGGTACGTTTTCTTGGTAAAACCCTAGCAGTGGAACACGCTAATAGAAGCACAGAGAGAGATAAAAATAGACAAATTGAACGTCGGATTGGAGATGACTCGGTCTCTTTGATCAAAGATGCTGCTGCTAAAGAATTTGGTGGAGGATCTAGGGCAGGTCTTTATCCAGGCAGAGAACCCATTGCTGAAAGACTTGGGGTGGATTATCCATTTCCTCCTCATCTTGAGTATGATTTCAGCTGCTTATTTTTAAAAATCTTTTTTCAATATTAATTTGGTGGATAAGTGGCTGTCCTAATCTATAACTTACAACATTTCTGATGATTTTCCTTTTAAGTCATAGCTGACTTGCTTCTTTCCCTGTATGCAAATACTTCTTGCGTCTGTAGGCATGGCAGGTTTGTTTGACCTGTAAATTATAGGCTCTATTCCTGTTCCTTTTGGCATATGCAGATAAAACTAGAAGAGGAAAAAGAACAATGAACTAAGAGGATTTAGAAATTCTCTCTGCGTGATCTAATGATTTTTAGGGCTCTGTTATTTCTTCAGTACTCATAAACAGAACCAGCTTCTATTTCTTCATATAGCTGACTATCCTGGTGATGATTCAGATACGTTTACCCTCCACCTGATGGACATATACTTACAAATATTGTAAATGCTCTTATTGCTGTTCCTCGGTTCTACACACAGGTTTCTTTTTCACAATTTACTATCTCCTTTTTCTCAATTTCATTTTCGCATCCTTTCTGTTTGTGTCTGTTATTTTATTTTACATCTTTTTTTTTATATAGTCTAATCTACATCTTTTTACACCTATATTTTGAGATGGTTTAGGTCTTGCACTTGATGAACAAGATGAATATTCCAGCACCATTTCGTATGGCTTTGCCAACTCCACCTCTACCAACCTCCCCGTCTGTTCCTCCTCCACCCCCTCCTCCACCTCCGCCAACAGTCTCTAAGAGTAGAATGGATGATCTATCAAGTAGTGAATCAGAAATGGAGTCTTCAGATGAGGTAGTAGTTCCTATGCTGTTAGAGATTCTTTTGCTTTTTGAATTGAGTTTGACAAATGCAGTTACTGGCACTTTAAACATAAATAAATTATAAACCTGAAGAATATTGGATAGCTGACTCAAATTTTAATGTTCTATGATGTATTTCTCTTGTTTAATTCTTTATATCTCTATGTTCCTCTTGTTTTCTGTCATTTTTCGCCATGATCTATATGTTCCGCTATTAGAGTTACTTTTGGCAGATTCTTATAGTTTTTGTATATTTAATGGTTCAGGAAGCTCCAAATGTCGGTAGGCCTAAAAAAAAGCGTATCAAACATGAAGCTATCTTAGGCCCTGCAGTTGACAAGGATGTTGCTCACGAGGCTGTTGGATTAAGAGCTGCTGCCTTGGTTCCTAAAGAGATGCCGGTTGTTAAGAAGAAGAACCCAATAATTCAGGTGATAACCTTGCATCTCCAAAAGTCTCCTCCCTCTTTGTTTTTTTTATTGAAGTTGATGATACTAGGTTCTTGCTTGCAGATTAAAGTAGCACCTAAACAGGGACAAAATGAAGAGAAGGGTGATGCGAGTGCAATTTTGTTAGCAGTGGAAGAAAAAGAGAACGATTATAAACCTTTTACAACCCTTGAAGAGTTAAAAAGTGGAAGATTGCCCCCAGAAGAGATTCTGTCACTTCCTATGTTTAAGGTATTGGAAATATGTGGCCCTTTCCTTTTGCCCATGAATCACTTGCTTACAGACTAAATTTGCAGTTGCTCTTTTAAGTATTAGGCTGGGATCCTGTCACCTGGTTTTCATGTTTCTTTTGATATTGTTTAGTTGATTTATAAGAGCTAAAGGAGGTAGGGATATATAGGGCAAGGCCTTTAAAAGAAACAGGGTAGAACAGGTATTCTCGATCTTTTGGTTTCTCGGTTTTTATTTTTCCAAATTCGAAACCAAACCCAAAAACCAAAAAAAGTAAATTCTTAATCCGAAACCAAACCAAAAAACCAATTTAAATTAAAATTTCGGTTTGATTTGGTTTGGTTTTTCAGTTTAATAAGAGTAATGCACACCCCTAGTTTTAAGCAAAGATTTGTCAAGTGTACAGACTCTCTTGGCTAGTTACATTGAATTGCTTGAAGTTATGTATGTGGAAACCATAAATAATGTCCAGAAAGTTGTCTTGGTTTTGATTGATGGCTAATCATCTCCTTGAAACCTTTTTGATTTCGGAGAAATTGCCAGAAAAGTAAAAGAACTAAGTTGGGTTGCTTGAAAATTGGTTTATGAGCTTGTGAGATAGGTTAATGCTGCATACAACCTACTTCTAACGGATTGTAGCTTCTTAGCTTTCCATTTTGAGATGTAGTCACTGGTTTATCGATAAGAAATGTTTTTGCTTAGTGTACTTAAAGCTGACAAGTATTTGCTATAGAAGTTCATTAAGATTGCATCTTTCCAGTCTATAGATTATGCTATTCTTATTCATTTCCTTATCAGTAAACCAAAAGTTCTATTAATGAGGAAAGCTAAGCAGTAAGTTTGTGCTTGAAGTGTTAGACATCGCAAAGGAGGAGTCCCTGTACAACCACGAAAGGGATTTCGTTCTATGTTGAGCTATTAATGCAAGCAAAGGACTGAATGATTAACTCATGAGCTTTTCTTCTATGCAGAATTATAGTGCTGGGAATCCTTCTCAGATCTTGTACTTGAAGAACTTAGCAAAAGAAGTGATTGTTGATGATATTTACTTCATATTTGGTAAGCATTAGGATCTTGTTTCGTGTTTTATTACGACTTTGTTTACTGTCTTTTTGTCCTGAGTCGGGGGTCTATCGGAAACAACCTCTATGGACTGCGGTACATTTTACCCTCCCCAGACCCCACGTTGTGGGAATACACTGGGTATGTTGTTGTTGATTTGATGTTGTCCATTGCAAAATCAAAACTCCTTTCTGATTTTTTTCCGAGACTTCCTTGTAGTTTTCAATACCTCAGCTGCTTTAAGAAAAAAAAATGGATAACACGAAGCTACTTCAACGGAAATATTTTACTTATACATAACTCATGTTTTGGCACTAGAATCATTGTATTTCTTCTCATCTTTTATGTTCATTAGGATCTTTGTTTGGAAGCATCGATGAAGCTAAATCCAGTCTTGCAGTAAAGTTAATGCAGGTGAGGTTCATCTATATTTCTCTAGTTCTTCTAGTGCTATTATAACTTGAGGCTTCATATATCCACTATTTGATATGGTTAATTGATAATATTTAAATCAACCCTACGGTAATCCCATGTGAGGCCTTGGCTCCATTTTTTGGACGCATGGCTTCTCTGTTGGTCTAGGTTGATCTGTGATACGTCTTACTTTGGCTCATTAAGAATATGTATGCATCTTAAATTGTAAAACTTGCTCTTGCATAAAGAAAACCATCAATCTTACAAGCATCCAAGGGTGTGGCCTAGTGGTCAATGAAGTGGGTGAAGACCTTGTAGGACCAATCTTAACAGAGATAAAACAGCTAGGTGATTTCTTTCCATCTACCTAAACGTCGGTAGCAGAATTCCTCGGTACCTATACCGGTGGGAGGCAACACATATTTAGTGGGAGGTGGCAGGCTCCCAAAATAGTTGAGGTGCGTTCAAGCTGTTGTCTGGACACTACCCATAAGAAAAAGGTCACCCTTACAGCTGCAGTTAACTACATAATCCCACCTTTTTCTCTATATTAGCATTGGCAAACGATAAAATGAGACTCTTAAGTACAAAGGGTGAAACACAAATAATATGATGAAGGAGAGTGTGACAAACATGGTTATATTGGTAATTTGCTATTTATTCAAGATTTAATGCTGAAGGTTATATGACATTCCACTTCCAGGAAGGGAGAATGCGTGGACAAGCTTTTGTTACATTTCCCTCTGTTGAACTTGCTCAAAATGCCTTGGTATGTTATTTATGATTACTTTTGTGTCTTTATTCCGTTTCCTTTGATGGTCTGTGCATAGTGATGTGATTTCGGATGGATAGTTTATAGTATTACCTTGTGGGTGTCTTGTTTCTTTTATTACCTACGGGTGTGTTATCCCATTCTGTTGTTTGTTTTTATGTTTTATGCTTGTTATACTGTTATTTGTCCTGAGCCAGGGGTCTATCGGAAATAAAATCTCTACTTCATTTGAGGTTGTGGTATGGACTGCGTATACTTTACCCCCCCCAGATGATACCGGACAAACAAGGGAACACCAAAATTAGTCCAAAAAACACCCCACAAAATGGAAGAAATCCGTGAACCCTTTTGGAGACCAAGTCTCGGCTTCCTAAGAACACAATAACAAGAAGATAACAAGGTGTTTATTACACCAAATAAGCGGACAACAAACTAGATTAACAACATAAGATGATGAACAAGAAGAGACAAGATTCGGATTTAACAATAACAACAGGAACACAATATTACAACACAAACACTAAACAAGATTACAAGAAGGTAAAATGATAGATAGATAGACCACATGAAGGTATAATCTTAAGAACCCAAGACTGGACACTCTTGGACCCTTAACACTGCACACAACAATAAACCTATCTCTTATGTGACACAAGATCGGATTCCACCTCTCTAGCATCAACGTTTCCAAGCAAGCAACAACAAAAGAGAATCCACCCTATTGTTGTATCCTAGTTTCGGTGGTCACTCTTCTCACTAGAGAGAGAGCTTGTTACAAGTCTTACAAGACTCCCTAATATCATCCAAAAACTAAACTAAAAACCCTACAATGTTCCTTTTATAGCTATAACAAAATATAAGTTAAAATGACCAAAAGGCCCTTCAAAGAGTGGGCACCCATCTAGTGTAATTTATGGGCTGATTTGGGTGCATTTTGGGCCTCTTTTACACTTCAATTGCACCTGCCAAGGCTCGGGTCTAACACGCACTCTCCTAAGTCCATATCCGTGATTATTCCCGTATCACCAGATCCACTTTGTGGGAATACACTGGGTATGTTGTTGTTGTGGTGTGTGCATAGTGAACTTTTTATTTGATGTATTGCTTAAAGTTATTGGTTTGAATCTGATTTTGTAATGACTACATAGGTCATCCTTCACTGAGAGAAAGTACCCGCCCTTGATTTTGAAAGTACCTGATAAAGTTGGAGCTATTTTTCTGTAATAGTACAATTATGTTTCCAATCTAATCTTACTTATTGAAAAACCAACATAGTACTCTGTCTGAAGTAATTGACATGATAGCATACTGATTGTTGAATGACACATTGTATCTAGTTAATGCCAGTTCTTATTTTCAGTTTTCCTTCGTTTCACCGTGAGGTTGCTATTCACAAATTTGAAGGACCTATTTATATGACATATGGTGTTTTACAGAAATTCCTCCCTGGGAATGAAATAATATTTATGGGTTGACCGGAGCAAGAGAATACAGTGTTCAATAGTTTTGACAGCTGCAGCTTATTCCTGTCAAAGGAAAATCATTTTATCATATACTTATAAATTCATATTAACACGTGCGACTTCTAGAGAGTAGCTAATATTATGGTGTTATCATATACTTATAAATTCATATTAAAGTATGCGACTTCTAGAGAGTAGCTAATATTACGGTGCTATGCTACACTTGATGATACTTATAAAACATTTAATACAAGAAGTGAATGATTGCAGAATCTGGTGAACGGGTATGTGTTTAAAGGCAAGCCTATCGTCATTCAGTTTGGTCGTGATCCTGCTAAAGTAAAACCAAGCTAGAGAGAGTTTTTGCAACAAGGGCAGTTTAAGCCTCAGCTCAATATTTTAAGGTATATAAGTATGATCAATTGCTTAGTTTGCTACATTTATTTTAGTTGTTTACAGGTATATATCTTAAATAAACTCAATGCAGCACCGAAATATTTATTCCTTAAGCCATGATATCCATAGGCAACTCACCTCTTGTTTGTAATGACGGTAGTACACTGAGCCCGTGTTTTGAGCAACAATGTCGGTAAAGATCATTTGAGTTACGAGATTGATGGTGCCCAGGTAATGTAAAAGGAGTCAAGCGAATGAAGATGCTGCTGGGGAAGGAAGGAAAGTAGGGCTTCCTTTCCGGACTAGAGAAGGTCAAACTCTGGGCGGGCTGTCAGGTTTTACCTATGCAATGGTTTCACCAGATGTTTGGAGCCACAAACGCACAGATACTATTGTGATTTCTTCATTGAAGCACAATTGGCCTGCTGGAGCCTGATAATAACGTTCATTGTTTATAGTGTATCTCTGGATTTTCTTTCATTGGCAATTCATTGGATTAGGTTAGAGGACTCTGTTGTTTCATTAGTATGGCATGTTAATTACATTTCACTATTCAGAATCATTTTTGCAATGTCAAGTAGCCTAGCTTTTTTGCTTAAAAGTCATAATATACATTTAACCTTCAAGGACCAGGAAAATTTTATGCATCAGAGAGCCAACTAATTCAGCTAGTGTACAAAGCACTTCTCCACTAGGTTTAGTATGACAGCAATGACCAAAAGTTGGGAAGATGGTGACCCTTTAAGGAAATTTCTATCGTTTTGTGATCACTTTTTTATGTTCATTATCTGTATCACTGATTGATTCAGAAATAAGCTCAATCAGCTATTGATATAGCTTTTTTACTCTTTTCATCGATCACCATTCACCAGCATGCGCCATTCTGTGCCAACGTTCTTTTTTAAACTTTGTGCTTAGTCAAACGTCAATAAAGTAAAATAAAAGGGTTAAGTAATATTTTTGTGCAAGCTGCAAGCCTGCATCCATGCTGATCTGTTGTTTTAGATATTCTTATGTTTTGACAAATAAAGGTGCTGTTTAAAGTCATCTCATTTATGTAATCTGATAGATGCAATGCAAGGTACACTCTGACCATTGATTCTCTTGACTAATTTAAGCAACGTACATGTTAATTGAGGAGTCTTTCCTCTAGTCATGGAAAGTCAACCAAAATGGTCTTAAATTGTAAGTACTGCACAAGGACATACAAGGCAAAGTCATATGATGCTTCATGTGCTACTGTCTTTCATACCGATATTAATCAAATGCCTTTTCACCAGCTATTATTAGGATGTTTTTGAGTACAATGATCAGGTACTATTTATTTCCTCACTAATATGATCTGAAACTGAATGCTTCTCAATCAACATATGATCAATTCAAGATGCACTCTGTATTCGATTTTCTTGACAAATTTAATCCAGTTATCTTGTGGGCTATAGTAACAGTATTGTAATGACCCTTCAGGTTATTTTTCATATTTATGGTTATCTTCACAGTTTGAGCTTCTTCACAGTTTGAGCTTCTCCATAGCTCCCCCAAGTCATTTGTGACTTGCTGGGACTGACGGTTCGGTTATCGGGCAGTTCATTTGGTTTTTAGAGTCAATTCCCTGTTTAGAAGTCTTCGCTGGTTCCAAATGGCCACCGACCAAAAACTTCAGCGAAACGATCTCGGATAAAAATTTTGACTGCGCCAGCAGATCTGAAATATCGATTTTAGTCTAGGTAGAACTTTGGTTCATGTCCGAATGCATCCGAGCTCATTTCGACCTATTAGTCGGAAAATCGTAAAATTGGAACAATATGTGTGGGCACCACTTTTTGCCTAAAAGACCTTGTATGGAAGTTTTGATGATTCCAATGGATTTGAATTGTGGATTACACTCAAATTTCACTATTGGATCATATATTTTGGGTTCCGGATGAGTTCCGAGGATCAGAAACAAGTTTTTGACTTTACTGTCACAGAGTACCGCGTCTCTTCGCAATAGACCCCTGGGTCGCGAATTTGAGGATTTTTCATTCACCTTTGAGAGCTTAAAACCCTAAATGGGTATGATAACTCAAAATTGAGTCTTATGGGTGTCTAGGGAGGTTGGTAAACATCTTTTATCAGGATTATCATCCGGATTAAGGTAAGATTTCATTACTTTATTGGTGAAACTTAGTTCTTGACCCAAAATCCCAATTTAGCTTAGGGCTTGATTTAGCCCTAAATTTGGTTTGTTTTCATCAATTCATTGAGGGTTATGATTCCATGGTGATGTATGAGCATTGGGTTGACCTCAGAAACGCGATTTCTGTATGTGGGACCCACTTGGGTTTTTGGTGTTGTTTTTGGACCTGAAGCACAATAGTGCAATATGTGTATCGTTAGAATAGTATTGATGAGTAGATTATATTTTTGATAGTGTGATGACATTTTGGGGATTGTGAAGTGAAGACAAGCATGTGGTGCTTGAAGTGTGGTTTTGCGGTTTAGCCTTGAGGTAGACTTCTGTCTACTCTTCTTTATGGATGATGTATGATATATATTGCGTGTGAATGTGAATGTTAAGATTGATATTGGATAGAATGACTTAGTATTGATTATACATATAAGTTTGGGGATTAGATGGGGGTTTTGACCCGTAGGTTGAATTACTTAATACCTTTGTAGAATCCTATTGCCGTCTCCCTAGTTTGGGTAAATTTGTAACATGGATATGATATAATGCTATGTTTCGAATATGGTTTTAGCATTTGAAGCATGATTTGTATATTTAGCCTTATTGGGCTAGTGTGATAGTTTTGGAACCGTAAGTTTGGTAGAGTTGACTTGAGTACTCTTGTTTCTAGTCGAAGTTACTATCTTAGGCTTTAATTTGGCTTGCTTGATAACTAGAAAATGAACTAGATACCTTAGCCTAGTTTGAGGCATAGTATGCCTAATTATGGAAATTATGTATTAGAAGTGGGATCGTTCGACCCACTTAGGCCTAAGCTTATGTTAAGTCTTGTGGACTTAATTGCGGTTGTTAGACATAGATGAGGCTAGTAAACCATATAATAAGGTTACTTCATAACTTGGTAACTTGTATTGATGTTTCAAGATTGTGGCTATTTAGTTATGGTTATGATAATACATGTGGAAGTGATATTGGGCATTTAGAGGTGGTATTCCTCCTAGATACATTATGTGGCCTATAGAGATGCTATTTCCTCTTAGACTTGATATTTAGCCTATAGAGTTGCTATTTCCTTTAGCATGATTATTGGACCTATAGAGATGATGGTCCTTTTGGATATGTAAATTGGCATAGAGATGCGATATTCCTCGTTGTCTTGACATATGACCTATTGATATATGATATCCTATAGACAATTACACGTCTATCTATATTATGCCTCCTAGATGTGAGATGTCTCTAGTGTGAGAGATGATAACATATTTATTTATTATGCCTCCTATATGTGAGATGCCTTCTATATGTGAGATGATTAGAGGTATGCTATGGCTTGTACATATGATTATTGATATGAGTTCCGGAAATGTATGTGGGCCTAAGGCCATGATTATATGTTGTGATTATTCCGAACGAATTAATGGGCCAAGGGCCGTGTTATAGTACTGATTAAATATCCAAGAAGTGTTTATAGTTATGAATGATGTGATTGCGATTTATGAATATGAATATGAATATGTTTGTATACACATCTCTCCGGTATGGGACGGAGGAAGATGGAGTATGATGCTTATTATTCCACTGACTGAATATTGGTGATGGCATGCATAGGTTTGGTACGTTCATGATTATTTACCATTATAAATGACGTGATTATAGCCGAAATATGATCTTATTGTTGGTACCCGACAAGGCCGGAGGATATTGTGATGACATACTGATACCCGGAAAGGTCGGAGGATATTATAATGATATTGATACCCGGTCCGAGTCCGGAGGATACTATTGAGATGATATTGATTTCCGGTAAGGCCGGAGGATATTATGATGATATTGATACCCGGTTCGAGTTCGGAGGATTCTATTGAGATGATATTAATTTCTGACAAGGCCGGAGGATATTATGATGATATTGATATTCGGTTCGAGTCCGGAGGATACTATTGAGATGATATTGATTCTCGGCAAGGCCGGAGGATATTATGATAATATTGATATCCGGTTCGAGTTCGAAGGATACTATTGAGATGATATTGATGCTCGACAAGGTCGGAGGTTGATTATGATGATGATGGTCCTGTTGAGGACAGTTATTATGAGTTATGATATTGATGGTATACTTTGCATTCATTCCTGCATGTGCATCACCTATCACCAGTATGCACCTATGTCTATCAGTCGGTATGGGACGGTTGCACAGATATGGGCGAATACGAAACACACTCCAAATCAGTCCATTCATCTTAAGGATCCGAGGACCTTTTTGGAGACCACTCTCGGATTCGCTACCAACAAGAAGAATACAAGATTCAATGATGTATATAACACCCAAGATCAACACGTGAAGAACAAGAGGATTACACTAATAATAACCAACGGTTTCAACAACAAAAGAAACAACACCAAAAGATTACACTAAACAATGGGATAGAAAGATAGACTACATGAAAGCATAATCTTAAGAACCCAAGAGCATATTCCACTCTTGGACCCTTAGCACTACACACTACAATTCACCTATCTCTTACGTGGCACAAGGGGGACCTCGATCTCCCAAGCATCCAACTTTTCATAGCTTGAATCCAACACGAGTGATTCCACACTCAAGTTGAAATACCTAGTTACAATGTTTGGCCATAGGAGCCTTTCTCACAAGAGAGAAATGTCTAAGTGTCTACAACTTTCAATATTCATCCAAACTAAGACTAAAAACCCTAAGAGGTTCTATATATAGTGTATTACAAAATAGAATACAAAATGACCACAATACCCCTAAAGGGTGAGATGCCTATCAAGTGTAACTTAGGGGCTGTTTTTAGTGCATTTAGTCCCTCTTTTATACTTCACTTGTGCACTTCCTTGGATGGATTCATTATGCACTTGTTCTTGTCCCTCCTCGTGGTCGTACTCGTATCATCCTCCCCTTCTTGAAAAGGATTCGACCTCGAATCCGTACCTTGCAAATCAAGAGAAGACAACAAGCACACATCCTCATGATATGACGGGTTAGGGTTAGCAAAAATAACACATCAACATGCCATGCCGAGACGGGACAAATTTGAAGTATAGCCACGGGTCCTTTGTTTTAATCATGAAAAGATTAGTACAATTGCTACAAAGGAAGTGGCTTGGACAAGCATCAAGACAAAAGGAAAATAAGCCCAGAGTCATCCTTTCCCACCCTAAGATGGTATCGGGATCAAATGAAATAATTAGCCAAGGGCCTAAGCCGAGGCTAGCCCTTCCTTCCCCTAGAATGTCACTCCCACATTCACACACAAAAATATTTTCATACCCATGATCTCTATGAACAAAACTAATCGAAATGCTTTTACCACACAAGATGTTCAAAGAGTCATGCGCATTATCAAGATCAATTCTATAGACACCATCACTAACTTGCGAATTTTTAAGCACTTCATTCACATGCTCAAGTACATTTAAGGGTAAATTGATCATCATGAACACCAAGAGTACTACCAAGAGTACTCATTTCTGAGACTACACATTCCTTGCCCATAAGAGTACTACCATCTTCCAGGAAGAGATTTCCATCTTTAGGAGGAATGTTGTCATACCACAGTGGGTTAGCATATCGGCTATAGCCTTCAAGGAAAGATATACCATAATTTTCACCACTAGGTTCATTAGGAGTGTTTATATCATCTTCAAACAAAACATTAAACCTAAAGAGAGCATGATCTATCTCACGGACAGATTTGGAACTAGCAAGTGCTTCACTCTCTATAAGTTCACTATCAAGTACCAAAGATGTTTCAATCTCCTCTTTACCTTGGTGTGGGTCGGGGCAGCCCACCTCTTCCTTCGGGAAGATCTTGGCAAAAGGTGTTTGGACAAGGAAAGTTGGATTTTGTGGGATAAGTTTTGGTAACAATTGGCGTAGCCTTTCCACGTGCCATTTCATTTCTTCAATATCATCATTAATGCAGTCAAATGTGGCATCAAAATTAGTGCCAGCCATGGTACCTAAAGCAAAGGACAAAAACAAACAACAAAACAAACTTGTTAGTTCAAAATGCCTCACCACATCCTCACTCTCGGTTTTACCTCACACTTGATTTCACAAGTGTTGAAAGTCGGCTTGTACTTCATGAGTGATTAAGGGATGAGTCCATTTTTGCTCGGAATAGATTTTTGTTTGAGTTGACTCAAAAGAAAAATTATTTACGGACTTGAACCAACAAGACACAACGAATTCACAAAAGAGAAAAAAAAGCACATAACAAACGCTAAACACAAATGAACGAACACAAAGACTAACTAACAATCTAGTAGATGAGTACTAGTTTGCCAATTAGTATTTGAACCAACAAAAGAAACTACGGAAAAATAAAAAGAAACTAAGAAAATCTAAAATATGAGCCAAAATTTGATGCGTGAATAGTAAATTGATGACGTGGCAGCCGCGTATTGGTTGCGGTTTCTGCAATTTTTATTTTCCAAAGTCCAAGTCTTGACCAATTTTAATTGGGATTGATAGAATTTGTTTTAAGGGGGGAAGAATAAGTCTTTGAGCCTTTTTTTTCAAGTTTCACATTTCAAGACTTGACTTTTGTAGTACTTTTCCTTAAAACATGGACCCTTGTTTCATGGAAAAGTGGTTGAGAAGTGATGTAAAGTCTTTAGTGTGTAGGAAAAGTCTTTGAGTCACAAGTACT
>NC_061118.1:171212444-171212748 GCF_002878395.1 Capsicum annuum
ACTGGAGTAGAATAAGACCCAATGAAGAGTTCCTCATCTTCAAAAATGAGTCGAAAAATAATTTTCTAACCATGTTAACTGAATAAATTTGGCGTAAAGTTGAAGTGAATTAAACGTTTGGTCTTAGGTTACTATGACATACAGGCCATAGTGCTGATTGTTAATAAGTACTTAAAAGAATTAAGCTTGGTATGTGAATTTGGATTCCATTTGAGAAAATGTTGTTCAATGTCAACTCATTATTCTCTGTATATTACCTGGTCAATTAGTGTGCACTCTGTCAATTGATTTAAGCCAACATGCT
>NC_061118.1:171212848-171324474 GCF_002878395.1 Capsicum annuum
GTTCCTCATCTTCAAAAATCAATAGTAAAATAATTTTCTAACCATGTTAACTGAATAAATTTGGCGTAAACTTGAAGGGAATTAAACGTTTGGTCTTAGGTTACTATGCCATACAGGCCATAGTGCTGATTGTTAATAAGTACTTAAAAGAATTAAGCTTGGTATGTGAATTTGGATTCCATTTGAGAAAATGTTGTTCAATGTCAACTCATTATTCTCTGTATATTATCTGGTCAATTAGTGTGCACTCTGTCAATTGATTTAAGCCAACATGCTATTCTTGAGGATTACTATCCCTTCATTATAAAAATTGCTCACCACATTATAGATAAGCTTCTATATTCTTTAGATATTTCTTCTCTTGATTGTTTCCTATAAAATGAGTGCTGAGGGTCACAGACAAGTACTAATAGACACTGGTTGGTGTTGTTCGTATTTGACCAGAAAACATTGCAGGTCCTATGACCTTCCTAGTAATCTCCAAGTCTTCAACTGCAGTACTAATTGGAACCAGAACAATCTTGTTTTTTAAAATTGTCATAAGAACCAACTTGTATCTGAACCACCGGTTTAGTACTATGGACGATCAGATTTTGTCTAAAGCTCTCAGGATATGCCATCAAAGATTCGCATTTCCTGGTCAATCATTGGAATGCTGACTACAACTTGTTGATTCAACATCACGAATTGGCTCCAACTTGTTGATCAGTTCTTTGTAGTGACCATCAGTGGGACATTCTGCTTTTGTACTAATCCCATCGTCTAATTTGTGTGAGAACTAGTTGCAAGGCAAAATCATGTGACTTCAGGTGCTATTGTCTTTAGCTGGTACCCACATAGTACTCTGCAACTTGTTTTTCGACCTTTAAAAACACATACAAAGAAGTGTTTACCATAACAGCTCTCACTGAAACTTGAAATCGTACAAATCTTTTCTCCACTTCAGGGCCCTTACTAGTTCTTCCCCTTCCTTATTTGCTTATCCATATTGAACTTAACAACCATGGCTATTCGTATGCCTCGTATAATCAAGAAATCCTCTACAACTGGAGATGTTCCAAAAGGCCACTTTGCTGTTTATGTTGGTGAAAAGCAGACGAAGAGATTTGTAATCCCGATATCATTCTTGAGCCAACCTTTATTTCAAGACTTGCTTAGTCAAGCTGAGGAAGAATTTGGCTTTGATCATCCAATGGGCGGTGTCACAATTCCTTGCAGAGAGGATGTGTTCATTGACATTACATATCGCTTGAGTAGGATCTGAAGATATTACATATCACAGTTTTGTAAAGAATAGAATTTCCAGTTTGTACGTTAGAGGAATTAGGAAATGCACATTATTTGCACCATATTACTGAAAATTAGATAGAGGGGGCTACTGTAAACTGCAATAGTAGATCCCAATTTTGTATGTAATTTTCAGTAGCCGATGTCTAAAAGATATACACCACAAATCTTCAGTAAATGAAATTTGTGCAGTTTCATTCTTTAGTCAAGTTAGTTTTCAGTATTCTTGTTTGAAAAATTTCTTTACAAGACTCCATTTTCTCCATAACATGGTAATTTGAGCTTCTACAGAACTAAAGTCTACGTAAAATAACACTACCAACTAGATCAAGCAATGACGACCACCTATAAATTTGTTGTTCAAAGCCTAACACAACTGATTTCCCATAATTAGTCAAATTTGTAAGTCAGTACAACAGTTGTTATTTAGTAGAGTTGAGAATTATAAAAATTGAAAATTATTTCCATCAGCTGAGTCAATCATTTGAACTTTCTTCGCTGTCCCGTGCCTTTTGATACATTCAGAATTAATGATCGTCTTACCAGAAAGAAACAATTACGAGTTCATGCTCTTGACAATTTGAATTCACAACCTTTGAAAGTGGGGGTGCAAGATGCTTACTATCAGAGCAACTTTTTCTTATCATGATTCATGTGCTTTTTGCATGAAATTATAAAAAAAAAAAAATTGTTTATTATATGAATGTGCATGTACTTTTTTCACCAATTCCATTTTTAATAAATCTATAAATTTAAATTTACTAATGGTGCTTATTTCCAACTCACTTCACTAGTTTTGTTTAATATATGTGTGTACGATCTATCTAGTTATACTTTGCTTATACCATATATATCTCCAATAGCCCTTTATCTAATTATCTTGGTTTCTCATTGATATCTACGTCCCAAAATATTATTGCAATTTACTAATAATAAAATTGTTTGGTTCAACTTTGGTCACAATTTTTAAGTATATATTCAAAGTTTAACTCTGATGTAATGTTTTCCCCATCAAATTAACTTATCAATAATTATTTTAGTAATTACATGGAGGACCAGTAGTGCCATCTCTATCGTGATAGAGTGGTATGTGAACCACGCCAAATTCAACTATCTTTATTTTAAGGCATGAGGTGTTTCTCTTATACCCACTTCTTATTCAATTTTATTCAATTAGAAAAACCACAAAAAAAGAACATACATTACAATTATGATTGACAATTTCAAAGTGACTAATAAGTAGTTTAACAAATCTTTGCTTCCTTAATAATCTCAGACAAGCTAGTAGATCCGAGAATTCTTTTATGCTAGCGATATTTAAGATGCTGTAATATTGGTATCATAAGAAAAATTCTAGATACTATTATATTGGCAAGTAAATAGGTCAACATCCTGCTTTATGCATGCATGTAAAACCTATATATATAGCCAAATGAAAAATTATTAGAATATCAAAATTCGTTTGCTCTTTAACACTTTTTTCTTTTTAAGTTTCTTGCATCTTCACAACAATGGCTCAGCAGTACAACCTGTCCTGCATCTTGCTGCTTGTATTTATTTGTTTTATGCATGACTACATGGTAACTACTGCAGCTCAAACCTGGACGAAGCCCGAGATTCCTAGCTTCTCAAAGCCGACGACACCTAGTTTCTCAAAGCCTGATATTCCTAGTTTCTCAAAGCCCACAACACCTAGTTTTTCAAAGCCCGCAACACCTAGTTTCTCAAAGCCAGAGTTTCCTAGTTTCTCAAAGCCCGCAAACCCTAGTTTCTCAAAGCCCGCGACCCCTAGTTTCTCAAAGCCAACAACCCCTAGTTTCTCAAAGCCCGAGAGTCCTAGTTTTTCAAAGCCCAGGACACCTAGTTTCTCAAAGCCTGAGCTCCCAAGTTTCTCAAAGCCATCAACCCCAAGCTTCTCAAAGCCATCGACCCCAAGTTTCTCAAAACCCGCAACTCCTAGTTTCTCAAAGCCATCAACCCCAAGTTTCTCAAAGTCATCAACCCCAAGTTTCTCAAAACCCACGACCCCTAGTTTCTCAAAGCCAGAGTTTCCTAGTTTCTCAAAGCCCACGATCCCTAGTTTCTCAAAGCCCGCGACGCCAAGTTTCTCAAAACCCGAGATCCCTAGTTTCTCAAAGCCCATGACGCCAAGTTTCTCAAAACCTGCAACACCAAGTTTCTCTAAACCAGAGATTCCTAGCTTTTCAAAGCCTGCAACACCAAGTTTCTCGAAACCCGAGATCCCTAGTTTCTCAAAGCCTGCGACCCCTAGTGTGCTAAAGACAGAAGTCCCAAAACTGTCTAAACCAACAATGTCAACTTCACCGTGAGTACTGTTCATGAGCCATGACTAGTGTTGGCTAACGAATGGATTATATCGCATATGGGTGAATTGAAAATGAATTAGATGAATTATATGCGAATGGACAAACTCGTTAGTTTTGATGCGAATAAAATATGGGACGTTGAATGATGGATAATATGAATATCCACATATTACCTACTCATATATTGTACAAGATTGAAGTTAATTTGTTATCAAATTTGTCTTTCTTTCTTTCATTTGTCTAAGCCTGCTTATTACATTGCTTTTTCTCACCCTCTTTGATGTTTCCGAATCCAGAAGCTACAGTTTCTAATTTTTGGTATGAAATTTTTTATGCTAAAACAATAGATACTAGAATTAGACATCTTGAATCAAATAGAAATAAAATTCATTATATATACTCTAATAATTTGGTATTCAGTTACTTTGAAATAAAATAATACATGCGCACAGTGACAAAAAATATAGAGAGAAACTTTGAGTTATAGTATGTCTTTTTCCTGGAAATTTGAATGGAGGGAAAAGTATATATATACTATAATTGTGATACTTTCAATATATAATGTAAGAGTAGACAATTATTCTGAATTTAAGTTCACTACCGAGCTAGGAAGTAACTCAAACATCCCACTTTCCTTTGTTCTACTGGTAGGTTGTGATGGATATTCCATCTTTGACATGTTGCTTTCCAACTACAGACAAAAAGTAGGGCCTTAAGGTGCTATTAATACTTCGACAATTGGTTGGAATGCAAAACCATGTTACTTAAGGTGCTATTGTCTTCCAAGGTGCCCCAAGAAATAACTCTTATTAACTATGAGAAGGACTCTTTGTGTTGTCACTAGCCTATAAAAACACATTCAAAGAGCATCTACCACCAAAGCTCTCAGCAAAACTTCATAAGTATTCAAAGATTGTTATGCTTTTGAGGTTTTTATAAGCTCTTCTCTTCCTTTTCTGCTCATCTGTATTAAAACTAATTAAAGATCATGGCTATTCATATGCCTCGTCTAATCAAGAAATCTTCCACAACCGAAGATGTTCCTAGAGGTCATTTTGTGGTGTATGTTGTGGAGAATCAAAAGAAGAGATTCGTGATCCCGATATCATTCTTGAGCCAACCTTTATTTCAAGACTTGCTCAGTCAAGCTGAGGAAGAGTTTGGCTTCAATCATCCAATGGGTTGTCTCACAATTCCTTGCAGAGAGGACGTCTTCGTCGACCTCACTTCTCGATTAAGGAACTGAAAAAAGCAAACTTTGTTTAACAGTTTGTAGAGTAGTAAAGTAGGATACACAATCTGTACAAGAAAACAATTTTTGATGTTAGACTAGGTAGATTTAGTGAAGCTTTAGCTCCACAGTGACTGATTGTTAGTCCATATCAAAGCATAAATTAAAGCACTTACTTTTTTCTACTTCAAATAACTTGAAGTATTGAATGAATGATGGTTCTATTCAGATGGTACTATTGATTTTTTTTCTCCTTATGACTCTAATTCCTCTCAGAATATTTGTGCCAAAGTCTCATGCATGTGTTGCTAATCATTAAGCCAGAATTAAGTTTAAAGTGGCCTAAACTGGTCACATGTTCAGATGTAAGATTTATCTAATGATCTAAGAGGAGATGTAGGTGAGGAGAATATCTCCTTTTCTTTTCTGTCTTTCCCTCCCAGAAAACAAAGTGGTGGCGAATTCAGGAATTTTATATTAAGGGTACTTAAGTCTTTCTAACTTTATTGTAATATAAATACTCTTAACTTTATCCAATAAAGCATGATACACTGTTACTTGTTTTCAACAGTTTAAAAAAATATATGTTTTCTCCAAAGTCTCCTCATGATATAATTTCTGCAATTAAATTTGTAAGTCAGATCATGTAATGAATATAACTAAGATGGAGGACCATGTGGGAATTTGTTAAATTACCTTTGGGATTCCAGGAAGATGCGTGCATGTAGAAGAGTGAAATAATCTATTAGGCTATGCTACATATAAAGTTGGTCTTTTTATTTCTTAGTTGATTAGATTAATTCTATAACCTCCCTCCCTTCTTCCTTTTCTGTTTCTTCTTCTTCCCTTTGAAGATTTATTACTAGTTTAAAGTAATTCTGATACTTTAAAAATGAACCCTTGTAATGTACGTGCAGTTCGAATTTATGTTATCAACATTCATCTTAATTAACTTTTGATCATATTATTAGAGATAAAAGTTAAAAAAATTGAAAATTATTTCCATAAGCTGAGTGATCATTTGAGCTTTCTTGGTTGTTCGTGCCTTTTTCCATATTCATATTCGTGGGTCATGGCCATTCCGAATTTATGATTATCTTTACCAAAAAAAAATAAAAAAATTATGATTATCAACCAAGGGACTTGGTATATACGCTCTTTTCCATTTTTACTTTACAAAAATGTAGTAGATAAATTTAGGCAAACTGTGGAAAGAGTTTCTCTATAATTTTTTAAAAAAATTTGATAGTGATATTATAGTTTATAAGTAATAAAATTATTTATCATATGAAAGATTGAACACGCATGCGTGAATTTTTTTTCACCAATTTCATATTTAATAAATGCATAAATTAAATTTATTAAAGGTGCTTAAAACCGTGTGAAGCGCAACTCACTTCACTAGTTTTCTTAATATTAAAATGTAAAATCTAGCTAGTTACATATTTTGCTTACACATCTGCAAGTGTCTATTATTGCAATTTACTAATAATAATGAATTAACTTGAACAACATCGATCCCAATTTTTAAGTATTCAAATTTTAATTTTGATTTAACGTTTTCTCCATCAAATTTACTTATCATTAATCATTTTAATATTTTTAATAATAATATAGTACTTAATAAATAAGAGAGACGACATTCAATCAAAAAATGCCGTATAAAGTAAGACTAAGGAAGTTTCTATTTTATTTTTAGAAAAAAAAATATTTAGTCAAAAGTTTAACGACTTTAGGTATTACAAGGGGGAACCAACATTGCCATCACTACTATCATAGAGTGGTGTACGAACCATGTCAAGTTCAATTATATTGGATTAAGACATGATCGAGGTGTCTCTCTTATGCCCACTTATTTAATTTTATGCCTACTTCTTATTTAATTTTATTC
Source organism: Capsicum annuum (assembly GCF_002878395.1). NCBI lineage: Eukaryota > Viridiplantae > Streptophyta > Magnoliopsida > Solanales > Solanaceae > Capsicum > Capsicum annuum. The sequence goes on from NC_061118.1 coordinate 171,219,585, forward strand.
AAATAGATAGCAAAAAGTAAAGAAGGATACAAATTAAAATTGTGATTGACAATTTAAAGGTGATTATAACTAGTTTAACAAGTGTTTGCTTGCTTAACAATCTCAAATATGCTAGTAGATCGGCGCATTCCTTTATGCTAGCGAAATTCAAGATACTACAATATGGGTATTGATCCTTTATGCTAGGGATATTCAAGATACTAAAATATGGGCATCATACGAAAATTTCTAAATACTATAATATTGGCAGGCAAATAGGTCATCAAATATTGAAATCCTCCTTTATCAATGCATTTAAAACCTATATATAGCTGCATGGAAAATCATTAGAATATCAAAATTCCATGTTCTTTTAACAAATTTTTCTTTAAGTATCTTACTTCGCAGAAAAATGGCTCAACATTACAACTTGTCCTCTATCTTAATATTTGCCTTTATTATCTACTTTATGCATGACCACATGATAACAACTATAACTGCACGACGTGTCTCCCTAAAACTCCTAAAGCAGATATCCGGCCTCATGTCATGCCATACTCCGAGTTTCCTATTTACACACCTATTTTCTCAAAGCCCTCAACCCCCAGTTTCTCAAAGCCCGAGACACCCAGCTTCTCAAAGCTCGAGATCCCTAGCTTCTCAAAACCCGTGACATCCAGTTTCTCAAAGCCTACGAGCCCCAGCTTCTAGAAGCCTGCAACGCCCAGCTTCTCAAAGCCCACAACACCCAGTTTTTCTAAGCCCGAAACACCTAGTTTCTCAAAGCCTACGACCCCGAGCTTCTCGAAGCCTACAACCCCTAGCTTCTCGACGCCTACGACACCCAGCTTCTCGAAGCCCGAGATCCCTAGTTTCTCAAAGCCTGCAACCCCTAGTTTCTCAAAGCCCACGGCCCCTAGCTTCTCAAAGCCCGAGACGCCCAACTTCTCAAAGCCCGCAACCCCTAGTTTCTCAACGCCTGAGATTCCTAGCTTCTCAAAGCCCCCGACACCTAGCTTCCCAAAGCCCGAGATTCCTAGTTTCTCAAAGCCCATGACACCTAGTTTCTCAAAGTCGGTGACTCCTAGTGTGCTAAAGACAGACGTTCCAAAACTGTCTAAACAAACATTGTCAACTTCTCCTTGAGTAACAATGGTGTTGGTGATGTGTGCCATGACTAGTGCTGGCTAACGGACGGATTAGATCACATATGGATGGATTGAAAAATGGGTTAGATGCAAATGGATAAACTCGTTGGTATTTCATGTGTAAAAAATGGGTTGAACGATGGATAATATGAATATTTATATATTATCTATTCATATATTGTACGAGACTGAAATTTATTATCAAATAAAGCAACCGCGTTCTTTTTCATTTTTATTTTGATAACGCAGCTTTTAATATTGATTTTCTTTCACTCACCTTGATGTTTGCCTTTTTTTTTTGGTCACATCCAGAAGCTATAGTTTCTAACTTTCGTAAGAAGTTTTGGAATTCTAAAACAATAGATACTAAAAATCTAAAATCAGAGAGCTTTGAATCAAACTAGAAATAAATTACATTATATATACTCTTAATAAGGTGGTATTCCGTTACTTTGAAATAAAATAATACGTGCACAGAGTGGCAAAAAATCTAGCCAAATTTTGAGTTACATATAGTTTTCCCTGCAAATTTGAATGCAGGAAAAATATATATAACTCTGATATTTTCAATAATGTAAAATAGTTGACAACTATCCTGGATTAAGTTCACGAGAGAGCTAAGAAGCAACTGAAACATCTCACTTTATTCAATTGGTAGGTATTGATGGATATTCCATCCTTTTCAAAGAAGTGTAAACTGGAAAACCATGTTAATGACAAGATGTAGACATGAAAGTCACAACTAAGCAATATCTAATATGTGATGATTCATGTTTGGGTTACAACTCCAGACAAAAGGTAGGGCCTTAAGGTGCTATTAATACTTTGACAATTGGTTGGAAGGCAAAACCATGTTACTTAATTAAGGTGCTATTGTCGTCGTGGGTGCCCCAAGAAATAACTCTTTAATTATTAGCAAGTCTATGTGTGTTGCCACTGGCCTATAAAAACACATTCAAAGATCATGTACCACCACATCTGATCTCTCACCGAAACTTTGTAAGTATTCGAAGATTGTTCTGCTCATCTGTATTAAAACTAAACGATCATGGTTATTCGTGTGCCCCGAATGATCAAGAAGTCTTTTACAACTAGAGATGTACCCAAAGGCCATTTTGTTGTATATGTTGGGGAGAATCAAAAGAAAAGATTTGTGATCCCAATATCATTCTTGAGCCAACCTTTATTTCAAGACTTGCTTCGTCAAGCTGAGGAAGAATTTGGCTTCGATCATCCAATGTCTAGTCTCACAATTCCCTGCAGAGAGGACGCCTTCATCGACCTCACTTCTCAATTAAGGAACTGAAAAAAAATAAAAAAAAATTAAAAACAGTTTGTATAGTAGTAAAGTAGGATACACAATCTAGATTGCAGAGAATACAATTTCTGATGTATGTTAAACTAGGTAGACTTTAGCTCCACAAACACTAATTGTTAGTCCGTGTCAAAGGATAAATGACTTACTTTTTCTACTTCAAAGAACTTGGAAGTATTGAATGAATGATGGTTCTATTCAGTTAGTATTGAATTTTTTTCTCCTTATGACTCTCTAATTCCTCTCATAGAATATTTGTGCTAAAGTCTCATGAGTTGCTAATCGTTATGAGCCAGAATCAAGTTTAAAGTGGCCCAAACTGGTCACATGTTCAGATGTAAGATTTATCTAATGACCTAAGAGGAGATGTGGGTGAGGAGAATGCCTCTTTTTCTTTTCTTTCTTTCCCTCTTGGGATGGAAAATAGTGACTAATTCAGAAATTTCGTTAAGGTATTCAATATTTATACGGAGTCTTCCTCTGGTTCTTCCCGTCTCTAATATAGAGAATCACTGGATCATCTCATACCACTTTACCTTGACCAAGTCAAACTGCCTAAATTGGTACATCTACATTACGTTTTCTCTATAGCTTTCTATCTAAATTCCAATGATTCACAACTTTCACTTGCAACTTTTCTTCTTAATGCATCCTCACTTAGTTTATTATTATCATTACATAAAACTTTAATTGACTTTTGGATCAGTTAGTGACTTTTTATTATTAAGATTGTGTGCGAACATATATTAAGATTCATGGAACTTATGATCTTAAATATGTCATGTGAGTAAACTAAAAAATTTAAAATTATATTGTTATCTAATATAAAAAGGTGATAATGAAAAAGACGGAACAAAAAAAGCTATAATTTCGAATAGTTCTTTCAAATCAAAGATTTGTATTGTTAATTAGGACAATACATAGTTAAAATGTGCCTCGAATGATCAAGAAGTCTTTTACAACTAGAGATGTACCCAAAGGCCATTTTGTTGTATATGTTGGGGAGAATCAAAAGAAAAGATTTGTGATCCCAATATCATTCTTGAGCCAACCTTTATTTCAAGACTTGCTTCGTCAAGCTGAGGAAGAATTTGGCTTCGGTCATCCAATGTCTAGTCTCACAATTCCCTGCAGAGAGGACGTCTTCATCGACCTCACTTCTCAATTAAGGAACTGAAAAAAAGTACTTTTTTAAAAACATTTTGTAGAGTAGTAAGTAGGATACACAATCTGTACAGAGAACACAATTTTTGATGTTAGACTAGGTAGATTTTAGTCCATGTCAAAGGACAAATGACTTACTTTTTATACTTCAAAGAACTTGAGGTATTGAATGAATGATAGTATTGTAATTGGCCAAATCCATCGATAGCCCCTCAAACTTGTCCCTAAAATTCACTTAGGCCCTTAAACTAAGGTTTGTACCTATTAAACCCCTAAACACCCCCCCCCCCCCCAATTTGGTTCCAATTGAGCATTTTTTGGCCACATCTCATCAGCTTCCAGGCGCGTCTCCAAACGCCGCTAATGTGGAAAGTTATTCCACTTAAAACCCTCCACGTGTATAAACTAACTCCACATATACTTAATGCATTTTAACTTTAAATGGAAAAAATCTCATTCCATGAAAGATTTTCTCTCTCTCTCCCCATTAACTCTCTCTCTTTTCACAACCCTAAATTAACCTTAAATTAACCAAATTTCCACTCAAATCAAAGGACAAATTTGGGGGTTTTCCTCAGATCTTCCTGGTGTAAGTGTTCTTATGATTTGTATTTGTTGAATTTTAGCATATTGTACTTTTTAGGGTTTTGAAATCACTGTTACGCCTATGATTTTGGGAATATTCTGTCTCCTTACTTAACATGCATTAAAGGTTGTATCTTTTAGCTTATTGATGTGTACTCTGGGTATATTCCGTGGTCATTTTGTTAAGTAAGTTTGAATTTTTACCCTTTGTCACAGGTGACGTAATAAATGGAGATAATTTTCACAAAATTGCACCATGGGGGATCCTTTTCCAATATGGGTGTCCCTACATATGTTGCAAGTTGTGTGCCAGAGGTAAGGTACATTGATAAAGACCACTTTTCCATACTAGAATTGTTATTTTATACTAAAGAATAAGGGTATGAAGCTGTTAGGGGATTTTATTATCAAGATGCAGTAACTAATCAGTTCAAGTTGGTTAAAGGTGACAAACATCTCTATGAACTGGTTAAAGATTTAAAACATGAGGACTCTATTGATTTTTATGTCTATCATATTTTAGATGAACCAATTCTTGACCCTGATGGCCCACTGGTTTTTTACCTACACCTGATATTATTGAGTGTGCAGACCTAGAAAGAGAAAGTATTGGTGTTGGTAATAGTGCTAACATAGAGAGGGAACCTGTTGGAGTGGAGGAAGAGAGGAAGACTGATTTAGAAGATGTTGGTGTACAAGGAGGTGATGAGGCTGATGTAGAAGATGTTGATGTATAAGGAGGTGATGAGGCTGATGTAGAAGATGTTGGTGTACAAGGAGGTGATGAGGCTGATGTAGAAGATATCCATGTAGAAGATATTAACCTAGAAGATTTTGGTGTAGAAGAAGGTGATGAGGCTGATGTAAAAGACATTAATGTAGAAGATATTAATAGGATAACAAGTGAGTAATCAGATTATTTGAGTAGTAATTCAGATCTTGGAGATATTCCTTCAGAAGATGGCTCAAATGTTGATGAGGAGTTGAGGGCTTTTAGACAAGAAAGAAGGGAAAAAAATCCAACAACAAAGAAAGAAATAAAAAAGCAAGAAAAAAGGTTGTTGAAACTGAAAAAGTACATATGGGAGTTGTTGGTTGTATAGATAGAGGCTTTGGGGATATTGGTAAAAGTAAGGCTAATAAATATTCTGGAAAGTTGGGTGGAGATGAGAAATATATTGATAGTTCTGATTGTTGGAGTGAAGATAGTGAAGAGATAGATGTAGATGCTGTTAGAGGAGTAGATCTACCTAGAAGAAGGAGAAGCAAGAAAACTAGGTATGATGAAAATTGTGAGTTTTCTGTGTTTGAGCTTGGAATGATTTTTGTGGGTGCAAATTAGTTTAGAAAAGCTGTTGCAGATTATGCTGTAGAGTATAAAAGGCAAGTGAAGTTAAAACCTAATGAAAAACATAGAATAATGGTGAAGTGCATTGCAGCTAATTGCAACTGGTTGCTGTTTGCTTCTACTGATAGGGATTCAGGTGATTTTATTGTTAAGAACTATAACCCTATTCACAAATTATACCTCTAAACAAGAACAAGATGTGTGATTCAAAGATGGTTGCTAGAAAGTTCAAGGACAGAATAGCTTCTCAGTCATACATTAGGATTTGAAAAATTCAAGATTTAGTAAGAGAGGTGTTGGGTCTTTATGTAGGTAAAACTATTTGTTATAGGGCTAAACAGATTGTTATAAGGGAGAATATGAGAGATTGGAAGCTGGAATTTATCAGATTATATGACTATACAGATATGATCAAGACAACAAATCCTGGAAGTTCTTGTTGGATAAAAATTGACAAAGAAACTGAACCAGGAAAGAACCTCTTTGTTTATTTCTATGTGTGTTTTCATGCCTTCAGGCAAGGATAGTTAGATGGGTGTAGGAAAATTATTGGTTTTGATGGATGCTTTCTCAAAGAAGCTTGTAAGGGTGAGTTGTTGGTTGCTGTGGGGAAAAATGACAACAACCAAATGTATCCTATTGCATAGGCAGTTGTGGATACTAAAACAAAACATAGCTGGGACTGGTTCATAAGGTATCTGATTGCAGATCTAAATCTGGGAACTGGTGAAGGCTTGATTGTAATGTCATACCAACAAAAGGTACCACCACTTAATTATTTTTCTCATTACTTGACTTTATTTTCCAATAATATTCCTGTTTTAATAATACTTAATACTTATTATAGGGTCTTGTTCCTGTTTTGATGTATCTGCTACCAAATGCTGAAAGAAGAATGTGTGCTAGACATATTTAGAGCAACTGGCATGTGTACTGGAGAGGAGAAGAGAGAAGGAAACAGTTTTGGAGATGTGCAAAAGCAAGCTTTGAAGTAAAGTTTAGAGAGGAGATGCAAGCAATGTCAAAGCTAGATAAAAAATAAATAACTGAGGACATGCTGATTAATCCTCCTACTTCTTAGTATAGGGTGTCACACCCCTTTTGCGCACTCCAAAGAGATTGTTATAATTTAATGTTCGAAAAGGGTTTTATTATTTAAGTGACAAGAAATGAAAATTTGTTTCAAAAAAGAATTTTATTTATATTTTTTACTCAGAGTCGCCACTTGACATAATCTGGTGTGCCAAGTCACCATTGAAAAATCCTTTTCAAAACCATTCAACTCTTTAAACTGGTTTGCGAACGAAGACTCCAGCTAAGGAATTCTGTTGACCGAGGGGAAGGTGTTAGGCACCCCTCGATAACCACGGTCGCTTGGTAGAGTGTATCGACTATTTTTGACACTAAGAAATGTATAAACCACACAAAAGCACGCAAAACAATCAAACGATAAATAAAACAAAATAATCCAAAATGTAATGTCCAGTCCAATTATACAGTCCAAAAAAAACAAAAATATAAATCCTATTCTAAACTAGTCCTAGGCTAAACTCCGTTGTTTTACCCGATGCCTCGGGCCTTCATCACGATCATTTTTCGCCAACATAGTATATCGGGGCATTTCCCGATGAATAAATACAAATACCTCGGGGCATTTCCCTGCCAAATGAATACACCTTTCAAATACGGTAAACAAGACATTCAAAAAAAAATATTTCAAACATTCCGACAATCCACCAATTCTAAATTTGCCTACCCAACTTACTGTTTGCCTATCCGCTCGACGACATATCACATTCAACAATGAATTAAGATACCATAATATTCACTTTTTACCAATTTTTTGATTCCCTCCCCAAAATTCCTTTTAATCAATCGCACCATTAAAACTAATCAAATTCTTTCATCATACCACCGGAGTCACATCACCAAGCACGTGATCATAACATCAACAACATCAAACAATTACAATCACCTAACACATAATCATAGCCATTTCAACAAAATAAAATAAAGAAGAAAGTACGGGAGTAAAGAGATGGACCTCAAGAGCTTTCGATTGATTTTAATAAGAGAAATAAGAGCCATTCCAAGAACCTCGATAAACACCAATGAAATCTCGACTCTCCAAATCTAAAACCTCAAACCGAGCTTCACCTCAAACTTTAAAATCAACTCGATATCCACAAGTAGCAACCGGACAGATTTCAAGAATAGTGGCAAGGCATTAATATGAAAACCGACCCCAAACAGTTTCGCACCACTCGACGTCGCAAAAGAAAAACCCAAACCAAATTTTGACTGTTTTCACCGGAATCTGGAATGGGGACTCAGTTTTTGGCGATATTTAGTGTTTTCCGAGAAATTTTGGACTGAAACGAGGACTCTTTGCTACGTCGGAGCTCCAGCAAGCTCGGCAGCAACCGAAATTGAAAACGCGACTGCAGCGACAAAATTTTTCGGTGAAAACTCATCCAAATTTCTCTCTCGCACGTTTCCTCTCCGTTTCTATCTCTCAACCTCGAATCTCTCTCTCTCTCGCTCATTTTGATCGGGTCTGGCGACTCTATATGCGTGAGATTTGTTTCTATTGAACTCCAAAAATGGAGGAATCCCTTTTCTGTGTGAGTGAATTCAATCCAAATTGGAAATCTGTGTGGTGATGGGAATTGAGAGTGTGAGAGTGTTTTTGGTCTGTGAATTGTGGGTATGGCGTGTGGATTATTGAAGAAGATGGTCAGTTTTTGTGTTAATGGATTTGTGTATTCCGTGGAGTGTCCTGTGAAGAAGAAAAGAAAATTGGAATGTTCTCCTTTTTTTTTCAATCCCGTGAGGTGTAGTGTATATATTAGGTGAGGGTGGGGTAGTGGGGTAGGAGGGGTAGGGGTTAGGATGTGTTGTCAATTTTTAGTTAGGTGGGTTGTTAGAATATTAGGATAAGACAAAATTAGTTAGGGGATTGTTATTTTTGTTATTTGTGGAGGGATCATCACACGGGTGAGGGTACATGGTAGGATAAGGTAAAAATGGGTAAAACGACATCAGGGAGGGACGAAATTAGGTGTCTACATCATGCCCCCTTTGAATGTAAACACGAAGTGTTTTCAGACAAAGAAGTAGACAGCGAGACCAAATTTTGACCCGACCATTATCCAAAGAAAGAAACATAAGGAAAAATGACAACCGGGTTTTGACTTAAGACATCCCACCTACTCACATTATGAGAGGATCAAGTGACAAGTATCTCCAAGGATTGGAAGGAGGTGAACTATACCGAGTTGGAGAGTCGAGTGAGGTTCCATCGAGGTTCCGGTCCGCGGCTCAGTTATTACATCAAAAAAAAATGAAAATTACAAGTTAAAACATAAATGAATTTACAAAATCCTATCTATACAGCTTCTGTTGGCTCTGGACTCGACTTTTATTACCCTATTCTTCAGGCGGGCTCCTGACTTGCAATTTCTTTCAACTTGTTGTTGGGCTTTCAATTACTTCGCTTTGTTGCATGACTTTTCATTTCTTTACCCTATTCTCCAGGCGGGTTCCTGACTTGCTATTCTATCACTTTGTTGCTTGACTTTCATTTCTTCACTCTGTTCTCCAGGCGGGCCTCTGACTTGCTATTTCATCACCCTGTTCTTCAGGCAGGCTCCTGAAACCCAAAATTAAAACTAGAACGAAAATTATCCCAAACAAGAATTATAATAAAGTAGTATTTCATTTTTGAAAGCGTTGTCGCATTTTCCAGGAGGTTCCTGAATTGAAAGTAAATTCCCGTTTTTCAGGAGGATCCTGAACATAAAGTAAAATCCCCTTTTTTAGAAGGGTCCTGAACATAAGGTAAAATCCCATTTTTCAGGAGGGTCCTGAACATAAAGTAAAATCCCATTTTTCAGGAGGGTCCTGAACAAAAGTAAAATCCCATTTTTCAGGAGGATCCTGAACATAAAGTGAAAACCCATTGATGTGCATTTCCAATGATAGATGAATTAAGTGAAGCGAATTTGCCCCTATATCAACAAAGAAAATTTATCAGTTAAAAACTTAGTGGTGGCTTGCAGATCTTGGCTTCTCAGATATCTGCCCAGCACTCGTTCCTTTTATCTTTGTTCCAAATCGCTAACAGCCCTGTCTTGCCGCATCATAGACCCGGATCCAGATTGAGGGAAATGAGTTCTGACTCAAACAATGGGTTTCCATTTTACCATGCCCCTGAGGTGCACTTTTTTCCCAAATCTGAATGCTTTCACGAATCCAATAGCCTGTCGGTTGATAGACTTCCTTCGCTTCATGTTGAATTACGATCATATTTCTTTCCTGGGCTGTTCCTTGGCTTCTCCTCATATAATTGGAAAGACTGGTAGTAAATTTTGAAATTCTTTCTCGTTTGTTTTGACACAGACTTGACTTAAAATGTAAAGAAATGATGGTGACTTTTATTTTGATAAATGACATAAAAAGACAAAAAGCATGAATATGTAAATGAAAGAAAAGGTCAATGTCCCATATTCAAAAATAAAACTTATCTGAATACGACAACCAACTCCAATGAGTATGACATGTATTTTGGATAGAGCTGTCTTATCTCCCTATCCAAACTCCCCATTTGTTGTTGAGTTCGTGCCTTGGCCGCTGATCCGCTTCTTCAAATCCATTGGACTCATTCATCATATTCGATTGACGACATCTTAAAAGACTTTCGCCCACAAATCTTTTTTTTCTTACTTTTCACTTTTCTCTTGAACTCTCCATCGCCTTACTGTGCCCGTGAGGGTTTTCACCAATAAGACTCTCTCATTTTTGTATTTCTCTCCACTCACCATTGCCTTATGGTGCCTGCAAGGGTTTTCACCAATAAGACTCTCTCATTTTCATTTCTCTCAACTCACCATCGCCTTATGATGCCCACGGGGGTTTTCACCTATAAGACTCTCTCATTTTTGTATTTCTTTCCTGATTTCTTATGCTGAGGGAGACAAGTGGTACTTCACAATGTATCATCATATCCATTACATGCTTAGCCTTAACATTATCAAAAATTGATCTAAAGGACTTTCTTTGGTTGTAACTTGGCTTTTGGTTAAGGTTAGAAAAGATGGTAAGGGGCTCAAATGATACTTGAAGTGGGGGTGGGACTTACAACTTTTGGAATAGACTCAAACAACACCTTAACTCATGCCCCAGTTTTGTTGACTGGGTGAATCTTAAATCTTTATTTGGTTGGACCGAGCCCGAACTAGGGCAGCCTACATATCTCACTCCCGAGAGAGGAGAATCAGGTCGGACGTAGTTCCATCAGCTTATTCTTTGTTCTGATTTGATTTTGATTTTTTTTAATTCTCATTTCCTCGACATTTATCCTTGACTCTATTTTGATTCCAAAAGAGGGATATGAAAGAAAAAATAAAATAAAGCTCAAACGGGTAAACAAGGGATGACACAATGTTTAGATAGAAGAATAAAATGCCTTCATCATATCAATCTTAAAAATGCAAGTACTAAACATGCAACAAACTCAACAAAGGATCAAATATCATACATAGTATCTTTTGACCGCATTAGCGTTGATAGCCATTTCTGCCATTTTGCCTTCAATATCTATCAAATATAAGGCTCCATTGGGCAACACTTTCTTCACAACAAAGGGACCTTGCCAGTTAGGGGAGAACTTGCCTATCGCTTCAACCTGGTAAGGAAGGATACATCTCAATACCAACTGACCAACTTCAAAATTCCTAGGACGGACCTTTTTGTTATACGCTCGAGCCATCCTCCTCTGATACAACTGGCCATGACACACAGATGTTAGCCTTTTTTCCTCAATCAAACTCAAATGTTCCAGTCGGGTTTTTACCCATTCGTCATCATCAATCTCTACTTCTACAATGACTCGAAGAGAGGGAATTTCAACTTCTGCAGGGATGACTGCTTCTGTCCCATACACTAATAAATATGGAGTTGCCCCTGTTGAAGTATGAACAGTGGTGCGATAACCTAGCAATGCAAACAGCAACTTCTCATGCCACTGTCTAGACCCTTGTACCATTTTTCGTAGTATCTTTTTTATATTCTTATTGGCGGCTTCTACATCACCATTGGCCTTTAGGCGATATGAAGTAGAATTTTAATGTGCGATCTTAAATTGTTGACATACTTCTTGCATCAAATGACTATTGAGATTGGCAGCATTATCTGTAATGATCATCTTAGGAATTCCAAATCTACAAATGATATTGGCATGAACAAAGTCTACCACAGTCTTCTTTGTCACTGACTTGAAAGTTACTGCTTCTACCCACTTTGTGAAGTAGTCAATGGCTACTAAAATGAACTATGCCCATTTGATGCCTTCGGCTCAATCGGTCCAATCACATCCATTCCCCAAGCCACGAACGGCCATGGAGCGGCCATTACATGCAACTCAACAGGAGGAGAACGTATCAGATCACCGTGTATCTGACATTGAGGACACTTTCAAACAAATTGAATAGAATCTATTTCCATAGTAAGCCAGTAATAACCTGCTCGAAGAATCTTCTTTGACAAGACATGACCGTTCATATGCGACCCGCATACTTCAGAGTGTATTTCAACCATGATTGTCGAGGCTTCTCTTGCATCTACACACCTCAAAAGTCCCAGATCTGGGATCCTCTTATACAAGATTCCCCCACTTAAGAAAAATCCACTAGCCAAACGCCTAATAGTCCTCTTTTGATCATTGGTGGCATATGCTGGGTATTCTCCTGACTGAATGTACCGCTTGATATCCAAGAACCAAGGTTCTCCATCGAGCTCTTCTTCAACCGCATTATAGTAAGCATGTTGATCACGACTCTGTATATGCACTGGATCGATATAGGCTTTGTCAGGATGTTGGAGCATTGAAGACAGAGTGGCTAAAGCATCAGCAATTTCATTATGAATCCTTGGAATATGCCTAAATTTTACTAACACAAATCGTTGAAATAGCTCCTACAAGCATTGTCGATACGGGATGAGCTTCAAATCTCGAGTCTCCCAATCGCCTTGAATTTGATGGATGAGCAAATCCGAATCTCCCAACACCAATAATTCTTGGACTCCCATATCAACAGCTAACCTCAAACCAAGAATGCAGGCTTCATACTCTGCCATATTGTTAGTACAGTAGAATCAAAGTTGTGCTGTTATCGGGAAATGTTGTCCCGATTCAAAGATAAGAACTGCACCTATTCCGACTCCTTTCATATTGATAGCTCCATCAAATAATAACCTCCAACCTAGATCAACATCTATAACAACTTCATCGACACACGATACTTCTTCATCAGGAAAATATGTCTTTAATGGCTCGTACTCTTCATCGATGGGATTCTCAGCAAGATGATCTGCCAAGGCTTGGGCTTTCATGGAGGTTCGAGTCACATATACGATGTCAAACTCAATAAGCAATATTTGCCACTTTGCCAATAGACCTGTCGGCATAGGCTTCTGAAAGATATACTTCAAAGGATCCATGTGGGAGATGAGATAAGTAGTATAGGATGAGAGATAATGCTTCAACTTCTGTGCTACCCAAGTTAAGGCACAACACGTCCTTTCGAGAAGAGTATACCTGGCCTCATACGCGGTGAACTTTTTGCTAAGATAATAAATAGCCTGCTCCTTTTTGCCTATGACATCATATTGACCCAGGACACAACCAAAAGAATTGTCCATGACTGATAAATATAAGATCAAAGGACTACCAGGTTCTGGGGGTACCAGCACAGGCAAATTTGACAAATATCTTTTGATTCGATCGAACGCTTCCTGACATTCTTCAGTCCATTTTACCGCAGCACTCTTTTTCAGCAACTTGAATATGGGCTCACAAGTGGTTGTGAGTTAAGCAATAAACCTGCTAATGTAGTTCAGTCTACCAAGCAAACTCATCACCTCCGTTCTATTCTTGGGCGGGGGCAAATCCTGAATGGCTTTGATTTTTGAGGGATCCAATTCAATTCCCCAACGGCTGACTACAAACCCCAACAGCTTTCCGGATGGAACTCCAAATACACATTTTGCCGGGTTGAGTTTGAGATTATACCTGTGAAGCCTTTCAAAGAACTTTCTTAAATCTTTAACATGGTCGGCCTGACTTTTTGACTTAATAATCACATCATCCACGTAGACCTCAATCTCCTTATGCATCATATCATGAAACATAGTGGTCATGGCTCTCATGTATGTTGCTCCAGCATTCTTCAAACCGAACTGCATCACTCGATAACAATAAGTCCCCCATGGTGTGATAAAGGACGTCTTCTCCGCGTCTTCATCATCCATAATGATATGGTGATATCCGGCATAACAATCCATAAAAGAGGCAACCTCGTGTTTAGCACAGTTGTCTAGCAAAATATGGATGTTGGGCAGTGGAAAATCATCTTTCGGACTTGCTCTGTTCAAATCACGATAATCAACACACACTCGAATTTTGCCATCTTTCTTTGGTACGGGAACAATATTGGATAACCACATGGGATAGCGAGCTTCTCGAATTACTTTGGCTTCAAGTTGCTTCATGATTTCCTCTTTAATTTTAATACTTACATCTGTTTTAAATTTTCTCTACTTCTGTTTGACAGAAGGGAACGCAGGATCAGTTGGTAATTTGTGAGCCACTAATTCAGTGCTTAAACCAGGCATATCATCATAAGACCATGTAAAAACATCTTTGTAATCAATTAATGCTTGAATCATTCCATCTTTTAGCTGTGGCAAAGCGTGTACACTGATTTTAGTTTCCCTAACATCTTCTTGATCCCTTAGATTTATTGGCTCAGTCTCATTCAAATTAGGATTCGGTTTGTCTTCAAACTGTTCCCACTCTTTGCTTATTTCTTTTAGTGCTTCTCCTTCATCATATTCCCTATCCTGCTTCATTACATCTTGATTAGTTTGGATTTTAAGATCAGGCTGAAAATTCCGCATGCATGTCATGTCATTAGAATCAGCATAAAGAGAACTGTGTAAAAAAAGAAAAACAAAATATATTAGACACGAAACAAAAGGGACATTGCATTTCATTAAATAAAAAGATAGAAGGGTTTAAACATAGTTGCCAACATAACATAAGCAAACTAAAATCTGAATTACAACCCTGAAATAACTCGGATAAACAGAAAGAAAAACAAAATAAACTATCAAAACTCCCTCCTGACGGGGAGAGGAGTGACTTCCCAATTATTGAGTCGGACAGTTGGACCTATGAATTACACATCTTCCATACTGGTACCTTCCCCTGCTTCGACCATATCAACTTCAATAAAAAGGTTCTGACAATCATCAACCAATTCAACTTCAAATTCCACATGCTTCGTGACACCGCTCTTAACAAATGATTCACTGAGTAGTGGCATTGGGCGAGGGAGTGACCATGTTTCCTTTTTCCTTCCTTTGGCTTTCAGCTCTTGTATCATCAAGTCACTACTCCCTGTTATAAGTAGATCATCAACATATATAAGTATAGTAACTATGTTAAACCCATCTTTCTTTGTAAATAAAGAAAGATCATATGGACTTTGTGAGTATCCTGTACTAATCAAGGCCTCAGTCAACTTGACGTTCCATTGTCTTAAGGCTTGTTTCAAGCCATAGAGTGACTTCAGTAACCTGCATACCTTGTTCTCCCCCTGCCTCTAGAAACCCCTGAGGCAACTCCATGTAAACATCTTCTGTAAGATCACCTTGGAGACAAGCATTATGCACATCTATTCGAAAGAAAGGCCAATTGTGAGATGCAGCTACACTAATGACAGCTCTGACAGTTACCATCTTAGCCACAGGAGAAAAGGTATCAGGATAATCCAGCCCCTCTTGTTGATTATAACCTTTTGCAACTAATCTTGTTTTGTATCTCTCAATATCACCATTAGCTTTATGTTTCACCTTATACACTCATTTAGAACCAATAGCCTTCTTGCCAGGTGGTAAAGGTTCTATCACCCATGTATTATGCTGAATTAAAGCATTAACTTCAGACTGCATGGCCTCTATCCATTCTGGATGTTGAGAAGCTTTTCTGAAACTAGAAGGCTCTACTACAGCAGAGAAAGCAGCAACAAAAGTTTGATAAGAAGGGTTAAGATGTTTATATAAGACATAAGCATCAATTGGATATGGACATGAAGAGTTAGCCTTCTTCTGCATTACATAATCCTTATGCCAGATAGGAGGTTTTATGGTTCTTTTTATTTATCTGGTATCATCTGTAGGAGCAGGTGGTGGTACATCTTGATTGTTCTCATTAGCATCTGGTGCATCATCCTCATTGCCCATATCATCAACATTGACTACTTCATCAACAGCCACTAAGTCCACCATATCTTCCTCATCATTCACTACTGTAGGCGTTTCTTCAGAGATTACATCTGCATCATGAGCTATATCAAGTGTAATATTACTAGTGTGATAAGAACCATTATTTCAAGGTGTGTTGGTGGAGGAAACAATGGATGCATGTAATTGTCATAGGTTTCAGCATGTATAGTTGCATCTTTCTTGAAACGAAACATATGCTCCATGAAAGTAACATCCCTGCTAACATAAAATTAATGGGTTTCCAAATCCATGACTCTGTAACCCTTTTATGTCTCTGAATACCCCATAAGGACAGCTTTCCTTGCTCTTGGAGCAAATTTATCCTGTCTAGGTAGAACTGAAGAAAAACGTAGACATCCAAATACCCTCAAGTGATCAATTTTTGGCTCCTTTCCATACAACATTTCATGAGGTGATTTTTCTTTTAACACAACTGTGGGAAGTTTATTAATCAGATAGACAGTTGTTTTGATACAATTTCCTTAATATTTGATGGGCATTATTTTAAAGCTCTAGCAATGTCTAATATGTGTCTATGGTTCCTTTCTACAATACCATTTTGTTGTGGTGTATATGTACATGAACTTTGATGAACAATACCAAGAGAAGAGAATAGACTACTATAACTAGAATTGAAGAATTCTGTGCCATTATCAGATCTTAGAACCTGAACTTTAACACCAAATTGTGTATTCACCATATACAGAAAGTCTTTTAGCACAACCTTGAATTCTGTTTTAAATTGTAACAAACAAGCCCATGTAAATCTACTATAGTTATCTACAACAGTGACAAAATATTGTATCTTATCATAAGTTGGAATCTTGTAAGGTCCCCAAACATCTACATGAATCAGTTGGAAAATATAAGTTGATTTATTTGTACATTCTGTAAAAGATAACCTGCTTTGCTTAGCCGCAGGACAAATTTCACAAGAATTACTAGATTTATTATTTATGTGACTTTTGAGACTTGAAATATGCTCCATTGCTTTGATAGAAGGATGTCCCAGCCTTGCATGCCATAATTCAGTAGAATTTGCATTCTCCACTGATACTGCTCCAATCATTGCCTTGATTTCATCTTTTAGCACATATAAGCCATTTGTTTCTCTACCAATCCCAATTATCTTGCCACTGTAGAGTCCCTGTAACACACAGAAATAAGGGAAGAAGCTAACACTGCAGCATAGTTCCTTAGTTAATTGGGACACTGACAGTAGGTGGAACTTGAAGTCAAGCACATGCAATACATTTTTTATAGTTTTATCACCTAAAATTCTGCAACTTCCTGTGCTAGTGATCTCAGTTTTTCCTCCTGTTAGTACCTGAACTGTACTAAACTTTTCGTCTCTCATGCTTTTCAACTCATTCAGCAACTCTTTGTAAGTGATTATATGGTGAGTTGCTCCGAAATCTATTATCCACTCAAAAGCATTGGGATTAGTTATCAATGTAGCATTACCTGCTAGATTTGCCATGCCTTCACTTAGCACGATTGTGCACCAATTTTTGCACCTGCTGATGTTCTTCTTCAGAAAATCCAAGATGTATCTCCTTTTCTACTGAAGCACCATTAACATGTGGCTTGAAGTTTCCTCTCTGCTAAGCAGGTGACCCTGATCTATAGTTGTTGTTTCCTCCATTCTGGTGAAAGCTACTTGATCCACTTGGGCCTGCCTGACCTTTTCTCTTGCTCTTGAAATCAACGGGATAACCAACAATTCTGTAACATTCCTCAGTACAATGGTTCCTAAAACCACATACCTCACATACACCATTTCCTAAACCAGTTTTCTTTCCTCGGAAAACTTGACCTCTTACGGTCATCATTGTAAGAGGTTCCTTGTTTATATCAATTACTTCTAAAAGCATCTGGCTTTCCTCTTGTATGACTATAGAATATGCTTGGTTTACACTAGGCACTTCACTTTTAAGCAATATATCGCTTCTCACATGACTATATGTCTCGTTTAGCCCCATTAAAAACATTAATAACCTTTGTTGCTGCAGATGTTCAATATAGGGTTTGGCTTCCTCACATCCACATGAAGAAGAAGGTACTAATGCATCAATTTCATCCCACAAATCTCTCATTCTCTAATAGTAATCAGTAACAGAACCTTTACCTTGTTTCAGAGTCGCAACCTCTGTCCAGAGTTGATAAACTCATGTGAGGTTTGATTTATCAAATCGTTCCTTGAAATCATCCCAAACTCGTTTTGCATTGGATGCGTAGACTATCGTGGTTAACAAATTTGATGCAACGATGCTGCTGATCCATGACAATACAACCGCGTTACATCTTTCCCATTGCATCGCTATTCACCTTTGTATGAACTCTTTACACAAGTTCCATCTACAAAACCCAGTTTGTTCTTTACCAACAACGCCAATCTCATTGACCTGGTCCAAAGCCCATAATTCTCGGGACCTGTAAACTTGATTGCAATTAGTACAACACCAGGTGTATCGAAAGCCTGTAAGTATAGAAGGTGATTGTGTTCGAGTGTAGCAACCATTAATTCTGTCATAGTTGAACTAAGCTTCGAACTTTATGGACGAATTGACTATCAAAAAAAATTGTGCAAAAAGTTTTGTTTTGTTTTGATCTAGCTTAGATCTAACCCGATTTGATACCATGTGAGATTTCAGTGCTAAGCTACTGAAATCTCCATTAATGGGGATTTACAGAGAAGTTGTACTCTAGCTAGGAAGGAGAAAAGAAGAGAGAGAAGATATTTTCAATAGAAATTTTGTGTGTACAATTTCCTCATTTACACCTCTATTTATAGACCACTTCAACTAGTGGTGACTAATTACAGCTAATACACAACTCAGCATAACTGCACCACAAACTAACTAACTAACTTTTCTCCTCATCCTTTCTAGTCTCAATAGATTCATGAAACTTATGATCTTAAATATGTCATGTGAGTAAATTAAAAATGTTTAAAGTTATATTGTTATCTAATATAAAAAGGTGATAATGAAAAAGATGGAACAAAAAACGTGGTAACTTTGAATAGTTCTTTCAAATCAAAGATTGATTGAATTGTATTATTAATCAAGACAATACATAGTTCAAATATCTAGTCAAAACGAATGATATATGGGCTGATCAATAAAGAATTTTAATCTTCGAAATTCACTAAAAGCAGTGCAAGAGAAATTATATGAAAATAATTGAATCTTTGAACACTTATTAAAAAATACGAGATGCTTGAAAATGGTCGAAATAACTCAATAGAATGATTGATATGAATATAGCCCTAGATAAAAATAATTTATTGAATATTATGAATAATTGATTACAGAGGGACATTTAGTTGTTGGTTCACAGGTACAAACTTTGTCACTTCATCGTATATTGATGAATTTAAGAAAAATTTTTTTTAAAAAATGAACAAAGTTGACATTCACTTTTACTTCCAAAAGTAAATATTCAAAACTGACTTGTTTCATGTATTTTTCAGAGGCCTAAAGAAGTTTAACTTTACTGAAACTACATCATCATCCAAAATGACTACCAATGGTTTTCTTTTCATGTATAAATTCTTTTTTAGTTGTATTTTATTTTTATAAGAAATTTGTATATTCTCTTTTCAAATTGTAGGAGAGCAAGAAATCCCATTCCTTCATATTTAGTTATACTTTTTTCCTTCTTAAATAAAAGGAAGGTAATTGTAATTTACTCAAAGTTAAAGTGATACTACTCTAACTTGTTATTTTGATTTTATAGAATTTAAAAAAAAAAAAAAAAAATGGAGATAGGAGAAACAAGAGGCGGCGTCAACATTCTTTGTGAAAAGTAGAATTTCTAATTTCACATGACATGGAACTATATGTCAACGTTCTAGGAGACCTTTCATTATTCTTCCTATAATTATTTTGTAATTATTCAAGGTGAAGTGTATACAAATTGGGGAGGGAAACCTAGCGAGAGCTTTAGTAAATTAACTCGTCGGCGACGCCGTCCAGTCTGCCGAAAGATTCATTCCTTCAGGATGGGGCCAGAAATTGGAGAAAACGTGTTGAAGAAATTAGAATACTTTTCCCTGATATCTAAGGTATGTTCTGAATTGGAAGCACATTTAGGGTTTGCTGATAAAGTTTTAGCTGAATTTATAACTGAACTTGCTAGAAATTGCTTTAAAGTTGATGAATTTGATGCTAAATTGAAACGATGTGGTGCTGAATTGCCTGATTATTTTGTAAGAACATTGCTTACTATAATTCATGCTATTTTGCCTCCCAGTGTGAAGTCGAAATCGGAGGAGGAGTTGGGGAAGGATGATAATGGTTCTGAGTTTTCGGCTTTGAAGATTAGAGATAATAGGGATAGGGTTAAGGAATTGGAGGAGGAGATTGAGTTGGAGGCAAAGAGTAAGAAGAGAGATGGGGAGGAAGAAGAACGGGAGAATAGGCGCGAGAGGGATAGAGGTTATAGAAGAGAAAGGGGTAATTATGATGATGGTAGAGCTGAATGTAGGGCTTCAGAAAGGTGTAGAGACGGGGATAAAGATGGAGATGGAGATGTATATGCAAAGGGTTGGGGAGGTGATTATGAGAAAGATGAGGGTGATGATTGGAGGGATAGGAGAAAGTTGAGGCATCATGTGGATGAGCCGGAGTTATATGCAGTATATAAGGGGAGGGTATCAAGGGTGATGAATTCTGGTTGTTTTGTTCTGCTGAATGATTTTAGAGGGAAAGAAGGGTTGGTTCATGTTTCGCAACTTGCTACTAGAAGGGTCGTTAATGCCAAAGATTTAGTTAAACGGGACCAGCAGGTTTTTGTGAAGATTGTCTCTGTTAGTGGGCAGAAGTTGAGTTTGTCAATGAGAGATGTTGATCAGAAAACAGGAAAGGATCGCTGCCATTGAAGAAGAACTCAGGCTATGATGGGTTGACGACAAATCCTTCAGGCATGAGCAATGAGGGTTCCAAGACCAGGATTGGCCTGTCAGGAACCAGGATTACGGAGCAGGAGGATGGAGTTCCATCACGTAGACCACTGAAAAGGATGAGTTCACCTGAAAAGTGGGAAGAGATTCAACTTATTGCTGCAGGTGTCTTGGGGGTGCAGGAACATTTTGATGAAGAAGGGGATGGAATGCTATATCAGGAAGAAGGCGTTGAAGAAGAGATTGAGGTTGAATTGAATGAAGACGAACCCCCTTTCTTGCAAGGGCAGAGTCGTTATTCAGTTGATATGTCCCCTGTAAAAATTTTTAAAAATCCTGAAGGATCATTGAGTCGTGCTGCTGCACTACAATCAGCTTTGATAAAGGAGAGAAGGGAAGTAAGGGAACAGCAACAGAGAACGATGCTTGATTCTATCCCAAAGGACCTCAACAGACCATGGGAAGACCCAATGCCAGAAACAGGTGAGAGGCATCTGGCGCAGGAGCTGAGGGGTGTTGGTTTGTCTGCCTATGACATGCCAGAATGGAAGAAGGATGCTTATGGTAAAGCCTTGACCTTTGGCCAGAGGTGTAAGCTATCCCTTCAGGAGCAGAGGCAGAGTCTTCCTATTTACAGATTGAAGAAAGAACTGATTCAGGCTGTCCATGATAACCAGGTCCTGGTCGTCATTGGTGAGACAGGTTCTGGCAAGACAACACAGGTGACGCAGTATCTAGCCGAGGCAGGGTATACAACGAGGGGGAAAATTGGCTGTACGCAACCTCGTCGAGTGGCTGCGATGTCAGTCGCTAAGAGAGTTGCTAAGGAGGTTGGTTGTCGATTAGGTGAAGAGGTTGGTTATGCTATTCGTTTTGAAGATTGTACTGGGCCAGAAACTGTTATCAAATATATGACTGATGGTATGCTTCTGATGGAGATCCTGATTGACGATAATTTGTCCCAGTATTCAGTTATAATGCTTGATGAAGCACACGAAAGAACAATTTTCACTGATATTCTCTTTGGTTTGCTTAAGCGGCTTATTAAGAGGAGACCTGACCTTCATCTAATTGTCACATCTGCAACTTTGGATGCAGAGAAATTTGCTGGTTATTTCTTTGACTGCAACATCTTTACAGTCCCAGGAAGAACTTTTCCAGTAGAGATACTCTACACAAAGCAGCCAGAAAGTGATTACCTGGATGCGGCTTTAATTACTGTTATGCAGATCCACTTGACAGAACCTGAAGGTGATATCCTCCTCTTCTTGACTGGTCAAGAGGAGATTGATTATGCTTGCCAATGTCTCTACGAGAGGATGAAAGGACTAGGTAAAAATGTTCCTGAACTGATCATACTACCTGTCTATAGTGCCTTGCCTAGTGAAATGCAGTCCAGAATTTTTGATCCTGCCCCTCCTGGGAAAAGAAAAGTAGTTGTTGCTACAAATATTGCTGAAGCTTCTTTGACAATTGATGGTATATATTATGTTATTGATCCTGGATTTGCAAAGCAAAATGTCTACCATCCAAAACAGGGTCTGGATTCACTGGTTATTACCCCGATTTCACAAGCATCAGCAAAGCAACGAGCAGGGCGTGCTGGACGAACTGGACCTGGGAAGTGCTACCGTCTGTATACTGAGAGTGCATTCCACAGTGAAATGTCCCCTACCGCTATTCCAGAAATCCAGAGGATAAATCTCGGGAACACGGTTCTTATGATGAAAGCAATGGGTATTAATGATCTTTTGTCGTTTGATTTCATGGACCCACCTTCCCCTCAGGCTCTCATATCTGCCATGGAGCAACTTTACACCCTTGGAGCACTGGATGAAGAGGGACTTCTGACAAAGCTGGGAAGAAAAATGGCAGAATTTCCATTAGATCCTCCTTTGTCCAAGATGCTTCTTGCTAGCGTGGACTTTGGCTGTAGTGATGAGATCTTGACCATCATTGCTATGATTCAAACTGGAAACATCTTTTACCGACCAAGGGAAAAACAAGCTCAGGCTGATCAGAAAAGGGCCAAATTTTTTCAGCCTGAGGGTGATCATCTAACCTTCCTTGCTGTTTATGAGGCTTGGAAAGCGAAAAACTTCTCAGGTCCATGGTGTTTTGAAAATTTTGTTCAGTCACGATCGCTTAGGAGAGCACAGGATGTCAGAAAACAGCTGCTCTCCATCATGGACAAGTATAAATTGGATGTTGTGAGTGCTGGAAAGGATTTCACAAAAATCCGGAAGGCTATTGGAGCAGGTTTCTTTTTTCAAGCTGCTAGAAAGGATCCTCAAGAGGGTTATAGAACTTTAGTTGAGAACCAGCCAGTTTACATCCATCCTAGCAGTGCTCTTTTCCAAAGACAGCCGGACTGGGTTATTTATCACGAGCTTGTTATGACGACAAAGGAGTATATGCACGAGGTGACCGTGGTAGATCCTAAATGGCTTGTTGAGTTGGCACCAAGATTCTTCAAGGCGGCTGACCCAACAAAATTAAGCAAGCGCAAGAGACAGGAACGTGTTGAGCCTCTTTACGATAGATATCACGAGCCAAACTCATGGCGGTTGAGTAAAAGGCGAGCTTGATATCCTTTTTTTTTTTTGGTTCCATGTTGGTTCAATGAAATTCCCATTGTTTGTTTTTTCTGTAAAAGTAACATAGATTCTTCATCCATTTTGATTTGAATAAAAGTCCAACTGAGTGTAATAGAAAAACTAAATGATATGATAAAATACATGTTACATAGATCCTTCGTCTGTTTTGATTTACCTAGATAAACAAGCATGATATATGTATCAGACTATTAGTACTTAGGATTCTTTAAAATACTCTTAAAATTAATGAAAAGCCCCATGCTCCCATACACTTGTATTTATTTGAACATTCTTGCAAACATTTTACCCTCGGAGGTAGCGGTATGGACTGCGTACATTTTCCCTCTGTGGGACTACACTGAGTCTGTTATTGTTGTTGTTGTTGTATTCCTGCAAACAAGTCGTCGTTACTTAATATAAAAAGCTACATGTTCGGCCTCTGGCTTTCCTAATAAAGTGTGCAGAACAGAGATGGATATTCCATCTTTTTCAAGGAAATGCCTAATGGACAACCATGTTAATGACAAGAATGTCTAGGTGCATATGTAGACATGAATAGTCACAGCTAGGCTACGTCTCTTCTTTAGCAATTAGATTCGATGCATGCTCTTTTCAACTTCAGATTGAAAAAAAAAAAAAGGCAGGACCTTATGTCTTGATCTAATATGGTCTAAAGACTAAAGATATCAATACTTTGACAATTTGCTGGAAGGCAAAACCATGTTATACTTCAGATGCTATTGTCTTCGGTGGGTGCCCACGATCTCTCTTCAGTATCAGCTTGATTTTCTGCGTTTCCATTTGGCCTATATAAACACATCCAAAGAGGTGTCTACCGCCACAGCCCTCAACAAAATTTGAACTTAATCAAAGTTTTTTCTAATTTTGAGGTCTTGCTAGTTCTTATTGTCCTTCTTTGCTCATCTAAACTAAAAGATCATGGCTATCCGTGTGCCTCGTATGATCAAGAAGTCTTTTACATCTGGAGATGTTCCCAAGGGCCATTTTGTTGTATATGTATCCCGATATCATTCTTGAACCAACCTTTATTTCATGACTTGCTCAGTCTAGCTGATGAAGACTTTCGCTTTGAACATCCAATTGGTGATCTCACAATTCCCTGCAGAGAGGACGTCTTCATCGACCTCACTTCTCAATTAAGGAACTGAAAAACAAAACTTTCTAAACAGTTTGTAAGGTAGTAAAGTAGGATACACAATCTGTACAGAGAACACAAATTTTTATGTTAGACTAGATAGATTTAGTGCAACTTTAGCTCCACAAAGACTGATTGTTGGTCGATGTCAAAGGACAAATGACTTAATTTTTTCTACTTCAAAGAACTTGAAGTATTGAATGAATGATGGTTCTATTCATTTAGTATTGAATTTTTTTTCCTCCTAATGATTCTCTAATTCCTCTCATAGAATATTTGTGCTAAAATCTCATGTGTAGCTGAGCCAGGATCAAGTTTAAAGTGGCCCAAACTGGTCGCATTTTCAGGTTAGTCAAAGGCTGAGTAGAATTAAAACTTTATATGGAACTATGCTGCTGTTAACATGCTATGGTTACTCCTCAGTACTTGGGGCTGAAGCTTTTGGGAAGCAAAAGGTCCAACTGAGTGTAATAGAGAAACTTGATTATGTGATAAAATTTACGGTACATAGCTCCTTCGTTCATGTTGATATACCTCGATGAAAAGACGTGACATAGTATAGGTATTGGTAGTTAATACGAATTGTTCAAAATACTCTTGAAATCAACAAAGAACTGCATGCTGCCATACTGGTTGATTACACACACTTGCATTGGAACGTTCCTGCAAACAAGTCGTTGTAACTTAATTTAAAAGCTACATGTTCGGCCTCTAATAAAAAATCTGCACGAATGCATTTCTGATGATCTTCATCTGGAGTACTTGATGTGAAAGCTTTTGTGTCCAATGACCTAACAGAAGACTCACATCTAGCGCGAATATTGGTCTTCGTTGTTCTTATTTGACCAGTACTTCAAAATTTTCTGTCAGGATATATGATAATAGTAATTTTCAAATGCAGGAAACATGGTTCCTTTTGTTCATGTTCTTACATTTAAAGTTGATCCAATTCACATCAATCATTTTTTACTTGAGGAGCTCCTAGCTGGCTGCAACACAAGTTAACAGCATCCACAGGTCAATCTGTCATCATTTATTTTAGTACTTTTGAAACCTCCACTTAAAATTTTTATCCCAGTTATTATGATTAGGCCATCTTTTGGTTTAATTCAGGTTAAGAAGCACCTGAACATCCCACTTACATTGTTCTGTTGGTATGTAGTGATGGATAATCCATATGTTTTTTTTAGAATGAATAATTCCTGGAACACGAAGATAAAGGTAGGGCCTGTTGTCTTGAGCGGATGTGAGCTGAAGTTACCAATACTTTGGCAATGAGTTGAAAGGCAAAACCATGTTACTTCAGGTGCTATTGTTTTCTGCTGGTACCCACATAATAGTGACAAACAGGACTCTGTTAGTCGTCATTGTCCTTTATAACCACTTCCAAGGTGTCTACCTCTACAACTCTCATCGACGCTTTCTCTGCTTTTGAGGTCTTCAGTATTTTCTTCTTTCTTTTCTCATCTGTGCTAAAGCTAAAAACAATGGCTATTCGTATGCCTCGTATAATCACTAAGTCATCCACATCTAGAGATGTTCCCAAGGGATATTTTGCTGTGTATGTTGGGGAGGAGCAGAAGAAGAGATTTGTGATCCCCATATCATTCTTGAACCTACCTTTATTTCAAGACTTGCTTAATCAAGCTGAGGCAGAATTTGGTTTTGATCATCCAATGGGCCGTCTCACAATACCCTGCAGCAAGGACGTCTTCATTGACCTTACTTCTCGTTTGAGGAGCTGATAAAGAAACTTGCTTTCACATTTTTGTAGAACATTAAGGCAGGATTTGCAGTCTGTAAACTTAGGACTTAGAGAAAACAGTAGTTGATGTTAGAATGAGAGATATTACTAAAGTCTGACTTGTTAGATTAGTGAACTTATCTCCATAAAGGCTGATTGTTATTCATGTAAAAGAGATTAACACTTTTTTTCTACTTCAAAGATCAATGAAGTATTGAATCTCTATCACTTAATTGTTCCATTCAGTTTGCGGTGATAAACTTTTTTCTCCTTAAGATTCCATATCCTAATGTCCTCTTTTTGCTTAACGATTTCGGACCAGAATCAAGTATTCCTGAACTGGCCTAAATTTGACCACAATCAGTCACTACATTGCGTTAGTCAAATGATAAATGCACCTGGAATTGTACGTAGAAACTAAGCAACAGTTCAAAAAAAAAAACAGATAATAAATGTTACCATGCTTGCCCTCTGACTTCCTGTTAAAATGGAAAGTTAGGATCGTCCTTACAAAAGGATGAGTCTCTATATTCAAGTTAATCATCCTTAGCTAATGTACTTTATGAATGTTTTAACCAACTAGACTAGAGGAAGTTCCACTAATTAGCTAGTGTTTGAGTGTAATAACCTTACAGCAGATGCACATCTGAGCTTTTTTTTTCTTCTTCTTTGTTCTTATTTAACTTAGAACAAAGAACAAGAAAAAAAAAAGTAGGGTAGAGGGTTAGGGGGTGGGAGTGCATCGGTAACAGTAGGGGAGCGTTCTTTTGTGTCTGAAGTTTCTTGTTTGTGGGGTTGTGTGATGTCTATGGTTTCGGTTAGATAGTTTTTAGTATTATCTTGTGGCTGTAGTATTATCTTGTGGCTAGCGGTGTTAGTGTATTTTGCTTACTGTACTAGTTTATATGCATTTATGTTTTGTGTTTGTTATACTGTTATCGGTCCTAAGTCGGGGGTCTATCGGAAACAGCCTCTCTACTTCACCTGAGGTAGTGGTATGGTCTGCGTACACTCTACCCTCCCCAGACCCCACTATGTGGGAATACACCGGGTATGTTGTTGTTGTTGTTTGTTCTTATTTAACCAAAAGTTGAGAATTTCCTGTCAGGATATAAGATTTTGTTTCATCGTCTCATATCTAGAAAGCTATTTTGACATCACTTTTTACTTAAAGGACCTCCTGGCAGGCTGTTATACAAGCTAACATAGCAGTGTTGACATGCCAAGACTTAGCATGAGGGACCAAACATCTTTGTCAGATGTTGCTGTAAATGTATTTCTTATCTTAGTTGTCGTTGAATTACAAGACAATTATCTGTCGCTGTAATTTGATTAAAAAAAAAATCATGGTTTAGACAATTACTACCCTTTTATCAATTTTATTTCTAAAGATCCTGTGTCATCTATCTTGTTGTGTAAACATTGGGGGACTGCTGTTCTTCAGGCACAATGGCCTTAAATCATATCTATTAGACAATGAGTTGGGAAGCAAAACCATGTGATACTTCATGTGCTATTGTCAATCAACAGTACAAATGTCTATTCACCATTTAAATCTTACATATGATTGACTTGTTTTATCTTATACTAGTAGATAGTAGTTTTTATGTAAGTGGACAGCATCTGGGGTATGTTATAGTCCTAATGGATAGTGTTCCATATACAAATCATCACAAGGCACCATCTATTTTCATGGATTTGATTCTGAGAGATCCTTTGTTCCATGTATGAGAAAAGGGTAGGACCTATTGTTGTTGAACCTATATGAGCTAAAGTAATAAATCATGTAAATTAGTTGGAAGACAGGACCATGTGGTGATTGATATGTCTTTGTCTTAACTGATGTCCAACCCAAATGACTCTTCACCACAACTCATGAGATGTTATGACATGCCAAAGGCTTATATAAGCAAATTTTGAGAAGTTGCCACCACCACAGCTCTCCACAAAACAAGAAAACTACTCAAAGCTTTCCTGTGCTTTCAGCATCTTAAGTAATTCTTCTCTTCATCCTTTACTCATCTTAAATTAAAGATCATGGCTATTCGCGTACCTCGTATAATCAAGAAGTCATCGACATCCCTGGAAGTTCCCAAGGGACATTTTGCTGTTTATGTTGAGGAGAAGCAGAGGAAGAGATTTGTGATACCCATATCATACTTGAGCCTACCTTCATTTCAAGACTTGCTAAGTCAAGCAGAGGAAGAATTTGGGTTCGATCATCCGATGGGCGGTGTAACAATTCCCTGCTCAGAAGACATGTTCATTGGCATCACTTCACAGTTTAGGATTTAAGAATATAGTTGAGATCATTTTTCTCTTTCAGGTCTCAAAATTTTGTATATCCATATTATACAGTTGATTAGTTAGAAGTTCAGTGAGACTTTAGCACCACAAAGATTGGTGTTTTTTGACTCACATAGACTAATTCACTGAATACAGATACTACATTCGTCTCTCACTTATATATTTTTACAATTCAAATAATAGATGTGTAAAATTGGTCGAAATGAATAGTAGAGGGCAAATTTGATCCAAACGAGGGGAGAAAATAATTCAGTTAGAGATAATTTTTCACGTGACACGCCATGTGAAATAATTTGAGAACTTTTTCTACTTTGGTTGTCTGTTAATTGTTAAGGCCAAAGGGGTATATTTGGACTTTTTAAGTAATATCCTAGTCCTTTTTGTCCAGATAATATTACAGAACGCAAATTTAAACCTTTTCGAATAGTAAACAATTATGTTTCCTGGTTTATGTTTAAACAAAACAGTTCAATTAATTATAAGCTAGCACTCGATATGCCCTAGACTAGCTAGTGTAGCTCTGAGTATCCACAACTTTATTTAGTTATTTATTTATTGCAATTAATAATATAATATTTGATCAGATTATCTACAAGGGGAACTTATTAAAACCGAGCATGCCAAAATATGGGTTTGTTTTTTTAATCTTATTTCTTTGTTGAAGTCGTGAACTATTAAATGAAAAGCATTATGCCTTATATTTAAGGGGTATATGCGTGAATCTTAGACTAAGTGTATTTTGATACTAACAATGAATGGAAATGCTGTAAACTAGTCCAGCTCGATGCCTTATACGAACATATTTTAAAAACAAAGGGTAGTTAATTTAGGAAGCTATACGTATATAACCCAACAATGAACATACTTTCTCACCAAAAAAAAAAACATTAAAAGCCTTGAAAAATTCTATAAGTATCTTTTATGGCTGCTGCTAACGGAAATATTTTAGGGGATGGAGGAAGTCAGCTTTCTTTTGGAAGTAGTAATAAAATTCAACTTGTCTGCTTTACAAAAGAGCAAGTATCCATGTTTTTTTTGCTATAATATGTCTCAAAGTATATTGCATCTTTTTTTATTTGCTATAATTTTCGATTTGTTCTTATTTATGTGTATGGTGTTTGGCTTCTTTTTTACAGGTTAGATGACGAAAAGAAGAAGAATAATTGTATATCAATGGCTGAAAGGCTGGGCTTGCCTGACTTCTTCTCTTTAGATGTTAGTACATTTCATCTCTTACTCATCTTTTTTTCCTATATATGTTGTATACAAAATATATCGGTGACAATTATTATATGGAACCTAGAGGAGATCTAATGAGCTTAATCTTTGAGATGCGTTTGAATTTCACCATCTTAAGTTAGCCAATGACTAAGCTGTATATTATTCTCTCTGTTTTATTTTATATACCACGATATTAACTAAGCAGAGAGTCTAATAACATGTTAGACTTTTTTACGTAGGTGTGGCGAGCATCGGTTGGAGAGCTTTTGGGCTCAGCGGTTCTTGTTTTTATGTTGGACACCATAGTGATTTCCACCCTCGAAAGTGATGTCAAAATGCCAAATCTGATAATGTCAATTCTCATTGCAATTACACTCACCATTCTAATCCTTGCTGTTTTCCCTGTCTCTGGAGGCCACATTAGCCCTGTAATTACATTCTCCTCTGCACTTGTTGGACTAATATCAATATCAAGAGCCATAATATACATAGTGGCACAATGCGTTGGTGCTATTTTAGGTGCACTAGCACTCAAAGCTGTACTGAGTAGTCCCATTGAACAAAGATTCTCTCTTGGTGGTTGTACCGTTACGGTTATCACAACAGGGCCTAATGGGCCTGACATTGTGGGCCTGGAGATAGCCCAAGCATTTTGGCTCGAGTTTTTGTGTACGTTTGCTTTGCTTTTTGGTTCACTTTGGATGGCGTATGATCATCGTCAGTCCAAAGCACTTGGGCTTATTACTGTCATGTCTATTGTTGGGCTTCTGGCAGGCATTCTTGTGTTTATTTCAACTACAGTTACTGCTAAAAAGGGCTATGCTGGAGCTGGAATGAATCCAGCTAGGTGCTTTGGTGCTGCTATTGTTAGAGGAGGCCACCTTTGGCATGGGCATTGGATCTTTTGGGTTGGTCCTGGACTTGCTTGTTTTGCTTTCTATTTCTATACAAAGATCATTCCTCCGAATCATTTCCAAACTGATGGATACAAGCATGATTTCTTAGCTATAATCAAGGCGTTGTTTCGATCGGAGATAGTCTAGTTATGTAGGATTATAATGTGGGAAATTAATGTTACAGTGCAGTTAATAATGAAGGAATTATTGTGCTATGAATACTTCAGAGGCATTTTGTCGAAATTTAGTTCTTGTAACACGTCTATCCTTGTTCCACGTTCTATTTCACATAAAATGATTTACTACATTGATTCTCACATAACTTAAAGAATAAATATGCAACTATCAATCAAAAATTGCATTAGCTTTGCAGAGATTTTTTTTCTTTTACAGTCAACTAAACAATATATTAGTGTACGGATCCTTGGGTAATAACATAACACATTTATGGGGCAATAAAATGCCCCTGTTATGCAAGCTTCAAAAAGTAGGGAATTAATAGAGTTAAGATTCTTGCTCTGACAAAAATAACCTAAAAAGTTCCAACTATATTGGAAGTATTAAGAGGATAAAATAGGTACTATAAGAATGTTTTTCTGAAGAGGAATTTCCAATATAAGTCTAAATTTTCTCGTTTATCCTATCTCTCACTCGTCTATCGTGTACCAGTTAGACAATAGATTGCGCCAAAAAGTAGGGTTCTAGTGGTCTTGCAAATGATGTATATGGAGGATGGACGCAAACTGCGAACAAAATCACTATCAACACTCAACAGAACATATAATTTGGATCCTTGTCACTTGTTTAGCTAACGTTTAAAGATTTGCCAACATATTTGCACATTCATCTCAAAAACAGCCACTCATCTCAACTTATTACCATAGCCGGACTCAATATCACAAACTGCACATAGAACAACCAGTGGCACTTCCACTGCTCCATGCATAACCCAATTGACGAGCATGGTTTGAGCAGTACAAAGGGCTTTCTCTATTTGTACAGTTCCTTCTTGCTTCTTTCTCCTCTGGCATCAAAAAGTCGCCAAGCCAGCTCTCCAGTTTTCATTACAAAGTCAACTGGTAGCTACAGCACTCTGTTGTATCCTGGTGATTAAACCTCAAGAAGAAATGACGTCTAGTTTCATTAGCCCTTCTTGCACTCTCCTAATCTAAGGACAAATTGCTAGTTCGAATATTACGCTGTTGATGACTTATTCCTTTTCGTAGCCGTGTCTGGGAGAAGCTCAAACTTGTCTGTTCCCAACTGAAAGGGGATTTGAGCTTTGGCTGGAACCACCTTTTCACAGCAACACCATTGATTCGAATCTTCCCAAATGATTCATTCCCTTGGTAAGGCAGGCCAAGCCTCCTCAAAAGTGCTGCAACTGCCCTGTTGATCCTGTTGACCAAATAAGAAAATTTTGAACGTTATGTGAATCGTGCAGCTCTTAGTATGCTGTATGCAAACCTTGCCAGGAAAAAGAGGAAGGCAAAAACATAAGCTCATGGAAGATAAATCTCATATAGGGTTTAACTTGGAATGAAATGGTTTTCACCTTTCCAAATGGGGCACCCTTAAGCCGAGAGTCTATCGAAAACAGAAAACAGCCTCTCTACCTCTACGAGGTAGCGGTAAGGTCTGCATACATTCTACCCCCCCCCCCCCGATCCCCACTTGTGGGATCACACTGGGGTGTTTTAAAATGGGGGGCCTTTGGTTTTTTTTTTTTTTTGGCCAATTAGTGATATTTTTCATTTTCTTTCGTAGTGCTCGCGATGCAAGAAAAATATTTCTAAAACTAGTAGCTCAGTCGTGCCAGAAATGCAAGACTGGTACCAAATTAACAACATTTTATCAGTCTTATATTTGTCCTTTCTGTGTATTTCAGAAAGGTAAAAAAGATTTTTTGTTTTTGAACTGGATGATTTTTATGTCACATACTTACTGATATGATATATATCTTAAAATAAGTAGTTGCATAAAGAAGCAGTGCAAAAGGGAAATTTCTTCTGGAAAAGAGCTCTCATTACCTTCCGGCAATCTTAATTTTTTTCTCCCCAGTGGGTGTCTGAATATGTGATTGCTCTACAGGGAGTAAAATGGATATGTTTGGTATTTTTGCACCTGCAAGATTTTCCATCATTTCAAGAGATGTTAAACATACAGTAATATATTCTAATAGAGAAGATATTTCCAGTCCTGTAATCCTTCTTAATTCTCTTTCTCTTTTATGATTTTTTATAAGATGATACAGAAGCTTTTACCTTTTTTCCCTTAGCATTAACTACAGTCTTGCTAATTAATCACAAGTGTTCCCTTGAATTCCTAACTACAGTCTTGCTAATTAATCACAGGTGTTCCCTTGAATTCCTATTCTCCTATTTTGAAAATGAACCTTACCTTGGTATAATCTTAGTTCTTACTTAGTTGACAAGCTATAACAATGTAAGTGGGAGCTAAAAAAGAATCAAGGTGTCATTTGATTTTTCCGTAAAAAGAATCCAAAACTGGTATGATAAAATTCCGCATACATTGCTAATGCAAACTTTAGATAACAGCTACTAACAAAGTTAAAGATGTAAAACTCTGCACAACTCTGTACAGTATTTGATCTCTAATAGTATAAAATTTTGCATTACTATATGCGATGCCATATTATATGCAGGATAGAATGTCGGATGAGGAATTCTACTATAAAACTTTGTATTGCTAATAATAGCAAACCTTATGCAATGTATTATTATTATATAATTATATTATGTGCGGGATAGTATCTTTATCAAAAATTATATGTGGGATAGGAAATGGAAAAGATAGTTTATGCATTAGCAATACTCAAGAAAGAGCACCTAAAGACAAAAATTTCCTTTTAAGAAGGCAAAATATTCTTTACCTGCAGCCAAACGATGCTTAAGACTCTTTAGGATGGTCAAGAGATATACCTGGTTAATTTTCAGAAAAATCATAAGAAAAAGAAAACTGTCAAACAAAATACCAGCAACAGAACTGATTTGAAAATGGATTTGAAACCTGTACAATGTATAAGATGATTAGCAAAGGAATACAGATCTTTATGCAGGAAATAGTAATTTTTTAACTTGCTAAATCTTAAAAACTAGTAGGAATCCTGCAAAAGAGGGATAGAGAGAAACAACAACAACAACAAACCCAGTGTGTTCCCACAAAGTGGAGTCTGGGGAGGGTAAGATGTACGCAGTCCATACCGCTACCTCCGAAGAAGTAGAGAGGCTGTTTCCGATAGACCCTCGGCTCAAGATAAAGAATAGTAAACAAGGTCGTTGCAGCCAAATAGGATAAACTCACAATTATTAGTAACTAAGTGCATATGCTAAGACTGATTAAGCTCGTGAAGCTTAAAATATTCTTGTGTGGATACAATTGGGGGAAAAAAATTGCATACTTATTTAGTGCACATTATTAAGACAAGTTTACCTGAGCTGCATGAATATGCAAATTCATCACATCGACAACAATAGGGCTTCCTTTTAAGGTAGTCAAAGGGATGATTCCAAGTGAAGCTGCCTCCTAGAAACAAGAATATATGCAAGATTGATCCACCAACCAACAAGATAAAGCTGTACACCTGATAAAAGACAACTAAGATAGACCACGGACCTCAAGCAATGAACAGGCACGGGGATCATATTCACCAAATCCATCAACCAAAGACCGAAGGTTTGAGCCTTTTGACGTTTCCACAGGTAATCCTAGAATTTCAATAAGTCTTTCTTTTAGGGATGCATCACGAGGAAGCTGTAGGCAACCTAGAACTAGCGATAGCTCCTCCATTGTGGGTACCACACCCGCTACAATTGTTTCCCTGTAGATCATTACGGCCAACAATGTCCTGCAGACCAATTAAAAATTTCATGAGGAAAAAAAGAAAAAACTCCTTCCTGGCCTCATAAAGAGCTGTTTAACCACTTAAGGGACGAACAACTTCTCTGATTCAATGACATGTAATTAGTAAACAAGGAAAGAGACATGAAAGATGTGATAATATATCCACCAGCCTAAACTTCTGGGATTTCAAATAAGTCAGCCACAAATGCTATGAAGTAGTGACAACTATGTGTACCAAGTCTTTTAAGAAAGCCAGCATGCATAATTAACTTTAGTAACATCTTTTATGTTTGGATTAGGCACAAGCAGTCCAGTCCCGATTGAGCCTGAAAGGAATATCCACACAAGAAAAGAATTTTCTTAAGATAATTCCTCACTGTATGCCAATTTTCTGCAAAATATGCTGAATGAATCAAATGACAATCAGGCAATCTCAATACATGATTGTAACAAGATGTTCAATATGGCCTCTTATATCAACTACTTTTACAAAGAAATTGAGAGCATCAGCTAAGAGATAATCTTAAATCCATCTTAATACACCATGAAGTAGGGCCTAAACCTTTCAAAGCTTTTAAAATCCATATTTGATAAAAATAAAACAAAATAACAATAAAGAGGGGTAGTAAACAATCAGCAGAGGCATTTCAGATGGAGATGTTGATCTTAAACATCATGTTAAAGCTGGCAAAGCCAACAAAATCATCACTATAACAGTATAAATTTTCCTTCTGCAATCCCTTCTTAATAGACGTATCAGAATCAGTAGTAAATTAAATAGAAGCATACCATTTACTGTCAAGCTGCAGGCTACCAGAGTTATTAGACAAGACAGGCTCACCAAGAGTACAAGCTTCTTGAAATCTTCTTAAGCACATAGCTACAAAAAATCCACATAATCAAATAATTCTGATGCCCAAAACAAATGAAAAAACAAAAAAATTCATTGCCACAGGAGAACGTAGATACGATGCAAAACTAGTGAACATTCTTGTTATGAAGCACAAGAAAAAACAAAAACTGCAGAAGGCTCATCTTACATTGGCATTATAAGAAGAGAAAGAGGAGCTCACATATGGGATTCACTCACCTAGAAGAAGAGTACGACAGAGTCCCTAGTTGTTCATCTTGTAAGGAGATTGATGAAGCAATATAGGGAGAGGAAGTGGGACTTATATATGGTGTTCATTGAACTAAAAAAAGAATACGACAAAGTCCGTAGGGGGTTTATGGAGATGATTGAAGGTTAGAGGTGTACTGGCAGCTTACATTAGGGCGATTAAGGACATGCATGAAGGAGACAAGGCCCGAGTGAAGATAGTGGGAGGAAACTCAAAGCATTTTCCTGGTGCATAAAGAGGTGTATCGGCATATCCAAGGGGAGGTTCCATGGTGTATGCTATGTGCAGATGACATATTATAAGCTAGAGGTTTAGAGACAGACCCTAGAGTCTAAGGGCTCAGGTTGAATAGGACTAAGATAAAGTACTTGAGTGCAAGTTTAGTGACATGACATATGTAGATGAGGATTGATACACAAGTCAACCCTAAGAGAGGAAGTGTCAAGTATCTGGGATCAATAATCCAAGGAAATTGAGAGATTGGCAATGATATTACTCATCGTATTAGAGCAGGAAGGATGAAATCGAGCCGGTGTAATGTGTGATATGAATGTGTCACCAAGACTTAAAGGTAAGTTTTATAAAGTGGTTGTCTGACCAGCTATGTTGTACACGGCGGAGCATTGGCGACCAAAAACTCGCATGTCTAGAACATGGAAGTAGCGAAACGAGAATGTCCAGATGGATGTGTGGGCATACTAGGAGAGATAAGATTAGGAACAAAGATATTTGGGACAAGATGGGAGTGACCTTCATAGACAAGATCAGGAGGCGAGGTTGAGATGCTGCGAGCATATGAAGAGGTGAAGCATAGATGCCCCAATAAAAAGGTGTGAGAGGTTGTCTATGTGGTATGAGGAAAGGATGAGGTAAGCCGGAGAAGCATTAGGGAGAGGTGATTAAATGGAGCATGGCTCACCAAAGAGAAATATAAGAGAAAAATATTATTGAATTGTTGTAACTATATGACTACATTGAGGCCCTATTTATAAACATTACATTCCAATCTTTTTCCTATAGGACACTACATTACAATCTCTTCCCAAGTAGGATTCTATATGTTATTCCTATCCCTACTCACATTCTAACAGCCCTAGATAGGAGGACATGGAGGTTGAGGATTATCGTAGAAGGTAAGTAAATAATTGAGGATTGTCTAGTTTCCAGTATTAGTATTGTTGTTATTACTCTCCTACTATCTTATCTTCCATTTTATTATTGTATGTTGTTTCATTTGCTTTGTTTATCGTATTATTTAGTATTTTTATTGTTCTCTTCTTAATTATTTTTAGCATGGCTTCTTCCCTACTGTATATTCTTTCATAGTTGATTTTGATATGCTTTACTTGAAGCAAGGGGTCTATCATACACAACCTCTCTACCTTCAAAGGGATAAGATTGTGTACACACCACACTTCCCAAACCCCAGTTGTGGAATTATGGATAAGTTATTGTTATATTCCTTACATTGGCACCACGAGGATACAAATGCCACACTAAGCATTATTCGGTTTTGAAGTAAGTTTCAACTGCTAATGTTGGCAAACAAAAGGCCTTTCTCTCGCTGGGGGCTACAGTGCCATAATACACCTAGCAAAGATTGGCCAAAGGAATGCACTTCCATTCTTTTTGGGTAAGCTGTCCATTTATGGCCACCATGTAACAAGGACATGACCAGAAACTCTATCATTAACTTAAAAAATCTTCGATACATAGAGGTGTCATGACATCATCTTTAATGACCATAGCCGAGGACTATCAGAAACAACCTCTCTACCCCATGAAGGTGGGGTTGAGGTTTGTGTACACACCACCCAGACCCCACTTGTGGGACTAAACAGGGTATCTTGTTGTATTATTTGATCTGAGAATTGCTTGCTAGAAGGGATCAATTGGTGCATAAATGTCCCAGCAGCAAAATCCACCAATTAGCAAGATTACAAGTTATAAAGACCTTCAATGATGGATCTGGATTTTTACTAAAGGGGTTCAAAAAATTAAAATGAAGTGCTTGAGATTTGAACTTGGAACTCAAGGTGAATTTTGAACCCCAAAAACCACTAAGCCAACCTCTAGTCCTGGGTTGAGGGAATTCAAAGTGTCTCTCTCTCTATATATATACGCTAAAT
This sequence comes from Capsicum annuum, assembly GCF_002878395.1. Classification (NCBI taxonomy): domain Eukaryota; kingdom Viridiplantae; phylum Streptophyta; class Magnoliopsida; order Solanales; family Solanaceae; genus Capsicum; species Capsicum annuum. The sequence continues at coordinate 171,257,412 of NC_061118.1, forward strand.
TTAACTTTTAAAAAAAAAAAAAATTGAACCTTAAATATACCACATTTTTTGCTGAGCGGGTTTGGGTGAACACTCTGACCCCTCCTAAAGCCACCCTTGAGGCCCTTCTAGGCAATAAGGCTTGGAGGTTCAGAAAATAGGATCAGCCCTTGTGTTTCCCCATGTAAGATGGATTGAACGATAATTGTGTCATGAGCGTCAAAAGGGACTCTGGAAATAAAAGTTCCATAAAATTTTGTTCCAGAAAATTTTGTTCCTTGTCAACCTTAATATAGGTGTTTGTTCTCAGCGACGGAAGGATCAATTTCAATTTAATTTGTTAGATGAGCCTAAAACATACATCATTTTCCACCACCATAAGCATTACTATCTAATAATAGGCAAAGGCATGAGAAGCAGGCAGCTATCCGTCAACATGCCTGCTTATCTGTCTACTTGCTCCGTGATTTTACTATATCATCTCTAATTAATTATTATAAGTTATTTATATATTAAAAAATTAATAACATTTAATAAAAAAAGTAAAATAGACATTTATGACATGTCTGACTCAGCTGCTTCAATCGTAACTTTATTAAATATCACTCCTAATTAATTAATATAAGTCATCTAAGTATTAAAACATTAATAATATTTAACTAAAAAGGTTAAATAAATATAAAATAATAAGTTAACTCTTGATGTTTTAAATTAACTTGACATCTTATATGAGGCCCACTAAGAAATAATTTTCCAAGTATTTTTCATAGTAATTTTGTTATAATTAGTTGTTGTCAGTCATTAAGACATGTCTTCTTCCTTGCTTCAATCGTGATTTTACTATATCACTCATAATTAATTATTATGATCATCTAATCATTATGCTACTTAAATTGAATAGAAGAAAAAATATTATAAATCACAATAATTTAAAACTTAAATTATTTTAAAATATAATTAACTATCAATTTCACAAAAGTTTGGACAATGAAAGTAACATATATTATTTGAGAATTACATAAAAAGTATTATAAATAACAATAGTTAACAGCTGAAAATATAAAAAAAAAATTGTTATATATTTCAAAAAATAATTTGTTATATATTTCAAAAAAGTACGTAAAAAATACTATAAATCACAATAATTAATAACTTAAAAATTTAAAAGATATAAAATATTTGATTGACTTTCGAAATTATATCAATGCTACTTAAATTGGAATAGAAGAAAAGTATAAATCACAATAATTAAAAACTTAAATTATTTTTAAAATATAATTAACCATCAATGCCACAAGAATTTGGATAGGAAGAGTAATGTATATTATTTAAAAATTAATAAAAAATATTATAAATTACAATAATTAACAGCTTAAAATATCTTAAAATACATTAAAAGTGTGATTAATTATCTAAATTCTATTTGTGTCGCATAAATTGACACAAAAAAAATGTATACCAAGCACGTGTTATCTGAAAAACAGTAATATAGGCCCATCGGAATTTTTTTTCACTCTCTTTACTAATTTATACATTTGTAGAGTTTAATTTTGGTCAAGAATTAAATTTTTGAAATAAAATTATATATTTGAATAATAAATCACAATAATTGATAACTTAAAATATTTTAAAGAATATATGCAAAAATTACTCTGAAAAATAAATTTATTTAAATTTTAAATTTCAAAAGATATCACATTAATTGATATGATTATTGTTATAATATTAATTTAGGGTAGATATTAGCACGGGCACCTCGTGACTAATATCCAAATAAAAGGAAAACATTTAACCCCTCTTGGTGATGCTTTAGCACAAGTCAAGATTCGATGATAGCAAAACCAATGCAATGAAAAACTTATAATTCATACCAAGAAGGCATCTGCACATAACAAGGTTTGGGGCAACACCGTCTTTTTTAGCATGAGAAAGAAGCATGAGGCCAACATCCAGGTCATCCTTTCTGTCATGAGATAGGAAAAATAAATGATAAAACTCAAAAACTCAGTTATACAGAAATGATGTATTGGCAGGATAAAATGGCCATAATACATAAACCTCAATGCAAGGGAATCAAGGTATTACTTTTCACTCGCCACTAACAGAGTGGAGTATGTAATGGTGTTGGGGCATAGGCCCACTCTCTTCATTTCTGAAAAAACTTCCAGTGCCTTCTGATATTGATCGGCATAACCTATAACAAAACACATCTTATTAAGGAAAATAAGCAAATGCTTACGAACTGGGAAACAACTTATACAGACGCGTATGAAGTAAGGCCATCCTCTGTTACACACATATTAGGTGTCATAGCGAAAAAACAAGATGAGATCTTGAAAGTCTATAAAGCAGATATTGAAGCTAATTCTGAATCATGAAAGAAACCTCCAAGTGAGCTCTACCAATGGACTGAGACCACTTAAAGTTATTGAATTATGAACCTTTTGAAACTAAAACCAAGCATGAGACAGAAAAACACGAGTGTAGATATTAATATTATGGAGTTAAGAAAAACTTCAGTGAGATGCTGTATGCGGAGAAAATGTTTGAGATGCGACTTACACAATGCAGTTATCAATGCATTCATCATTGAAACAGTTGGTTTTAAGTTGACGCCTTTAATATCCTCATACAATTCTAGTGCCTTCTGCCAATTCTTTGCCTGCAAATAGATTGGAGAAGTGTTTTACAACCAAGTCACATGATCTTGAAAGATATCTTGAAACCAAGTTCATATTCTTGCCTGAGATGCAGAAAAAGAAAAACTAGCAGCATCTAAGAGCATTTGGGGCTAATACTTTCTAGTTGATAGAAAGAAAGATCATGTTTATTGAAATGACCGAGAATAACAGCATAAAACAAGTTCGTTGTGGCAGCATTGAAAGAAAATATCACCTGAATAATTCTAGTAAAATAGTTCCGTATTTTTTATTTAGAAAGAGAAGTGGAACATAACATGACCCACTTTTCCAGCTTGTCCTAATATTTGATCTTCCAAGGAACACTTAATGTCAATCAAATAATGATTTCACTTGACATATCGTTTCTTCAGATTGGTCTTCACTCTTTTAAAATGTCTAATCTGTGGCATTGTGCACCAAATTTAACAAATAAAGGTGCTCTTCAAACTGTTCAACTGGGTAATTCCAAACGTATGAGAATAATGAGACAACAAAATCATCATTTCTTCAATTTACTTCTGATAAAATGTAATTTTATTGCACGCAAAGTCTTTTATGCTACTATTTCATCTTTGCCATTCTGTTATTTTCAGGAGATCCATTTATTCATTACATTCTTATTTTTCTAAAATTAGAAGGAGACCTTGAAGAGTCAGGTTAAAGATACGTATACTCAGGGTCCTTTTTATCCCGTTCATATAAGAACAGAGTTAATATTTAGAAACATTATGATAAGACTGAATGATGTGACCAGAATACAAGCAGTAACCTGAAATGGAATTGTTGAGCAAGTTCAAAAGGTAACAGAAATTCAGATAATCAGAACATAAGTCAGATACCAAATTCGAGGAAGAGTATTTAGTTTAGAATTTTCCAACATTTTCTTGTACTATTCAAGGAAATATAATAAAGGGAGCAAGAGTTTATTAGCAAATTGGTTAAATATGGATCTCTCTCAACTATTTCCCCATCTACAGTGCCTGCACGTGACATTGTGTTTTCTCTTTCATGTTTTTCACTGTTTTGTATTTTCCTAAAAGCTACTTCAGGATTGTCTACTTCTAGGTCCTTTTTGGTAGAATAGTAACCGGTAAGACATCCCTCCATCTATAACTCTCTCTTCATTGCACGTCAGATGATCACTTCTTAGAAGCATTCGCAAATCAAATGCTCAATAAACTACAAAAGTGGCTTAAATACAACTACTATTCATGATTAATAAGACAAATTCATAGGAGATCTAGGAGTCAACATTGAGTCTCAAGATTAACCAACTAAATGCTTACGTAGCTGGCACATAAGCTACTTGGCCATGATATATGAAAAATCAGGAGTGTCTTGTAAGCATAATTTATTTTCAAACTTTTCGCACTGTTCCATATTTTATTTTTTTAATATAAACTAAACTTTGTTATAATGAAGCTTCACTGATCACAAGTTATGGAAATAAAAAAGATGTCAATATTGCACCTGAATTTGAACATCCAAGTTTTACAACATTCTCATTCATTTACAGCATATCCAACTACACTGAGATCTGATACAATTTTGAGACTTAGAGCAGGTAGAACTCATCGATATCAACTTCCAGAGCTAAAGATGAATTTAAACCACAAAAATTGATATTAGATCTCAATCAAAGAGGATGATAACTTTAAACAGACAAGTCCTATTACTCCATTTCATAGACAAGTGGAGACAGAAAGCAGAGGCTTTACATTTGCTTATATGAGTTAATACAAAAAGGAAAAGTGTTCATACATTACAACAGGCTCCCATCAGTGAGCTATATGATATGGATCCCAGATTTATGCCTTTAGTCCTTGCTTCTTCTAGAACTTCAAATGCAGCTTCCAACTTACCTGAGTGTCCTGCCACATCTATCAGCGCACTGATAAACATCTGCACGAATAAAGGAAACTTGAGTTCATTCAAATTTAATTACTTATCTTATCAAAAGAATATACGGAAGTTAAGTAAGAAATTTCAATGGCCAGGTTGTGATTTGATGCTGATTAAATGTTGTAAAGATGGAGACAGATATTGATGCATTACGCTCTGATTTCAGCAACAAGGCTGAGAGGCATGATTTTGGAGATAAGAGGCCAATAAAAATCTGTATTTCAGGAAACCTGACTCGGCTAATTAATCAAAAAGAAAAAAGACTCAACTACACTCGCAACCAAAATAAAAGCCAGAATCTCTCTTGGATAAATTGCCCCAAGGAAGTGCATGATACTTTTACGATAGCAACAGAATTTCTTCAGAGGTTGGGCAGATTTTTTTTATTTTTTTTTGAGCATGTAACATTTGTATTATAAACCAGCACTACCTAAGTGCTGAAACCCTTTACCAAAGTATCTAGTTAAATAATAAAAGCTCCTCAACCTAGCAAGACTCTAAAACTTCTAGGATGTCTTCTGCCTCTACAGGTAAGCTTTTTATACACAAAAAACAAAAAAGCAAAATTCAGTCAGTTTTGATCTATTGTAAAGTTTTGCTTCTATCTTCAAAACTTCTAGCATTCCTTTCCCTCCAGATAGTCCACCAGATGCTAGCTGGAATGATCCTCCAGTAAGCCTTATTCTTTGCTCCCATTCCTGCTTCCTCCCAACTAGATAGAGTGTCAACAATCTTGCTGCGCATCACTCATTGTATGCCTCTGAGATTGATGAAAATCTTCCATAGTTGCTCAGTGATCCTACAATGCAAAAATAGATGTCCCACTGTCTCGGCTGCCTCTCCACACAAGCAGCAATGTGTGACTAAAATTATATTCCCCTTTCTCAAGTTTTTGTGTGTTAGTACAGCCTCCTTTGCTAGCAACCATGAGAAGCATGCCACCTTCAGGGGAAATTTAGAATTCCAGATTTGTTTCCAAGGCCACCTGCCAGATTGTGTCATTGACCTGTTTAGGAGTTTGTATCCGGAGCTAACTTTGTAAAGTTCCATTGCTTTGTTCATTCCACCACATTCTATCCCTCCCCTCTTTAATTCCTTGGAATGATTCAAGCACTTTAAAAAATTCAACCATTCTTGGAACTTCCAAATCATACATTCTTCTCCTGAAGCTTAAGTCCCATCCTTGTGAAGACCACAAATCAGCCACTGACCTATCCTTGCACTGAGCTAGTTAAAAAAAGTCGGGGAACATTTCTGAAAGGCTTCTATCACCTAACCACCTATCTGTCCAGAAACTGGTCTTTCTACCAACATAGACTTTGATGGTGGTGTGGCTTTGCATGATATGCCACCAACTCCTGATTGACCTCCAAACTGTTACGCCATAGGGGTTGGCAGAGGTTGGGCAGATTATGGTCAAACAAACAGAAATCGGAGCAAGAAGGAGAAACAGAGGGTACTTCCCAGAAGAATAGCTCACATTAAATATACTTTTCAAAAAGATAATCCAACGAGAAGATAACGGGTACCCACACTTTGCAGGGAGTATGAAAAGGCTGAAGTAATCCACATAAAGAAAAAAGAAAATAAAACTTCATGAATCAGGTAAAAACTGTTGACAATTACCTAACATATCTTCATCAAACGGACGAGGAAACAAGTATGATCACTACTTTAGCCTATCTTATCTATCTAAGATAAGTAACACTGGATGCCTTATTGAATTTTTCCTCCTAGAATCGGATCTTAACAGCGCCAAGAGCAACAGATATTGATATGCATTAGAAGACCTAAAATGCTTTTGTAACACCTCCGATAGATCTTCAATACAAGCCCTAGTTGTTTCCAATCATTCTTCTATTCATGAAAATTCAATACCAACTCTATACTAAGTCTGGATCTTGCAAACAGTTAGAGGTGATAAACTTTTTATATGCACAGTTTTCTGTTCTGGATTGGTGAACTTTAGAAAAGATTCTATCTAAGAATATGTTACTGCTGCCATTGGCAGGAAAGGCAAAGCTGCAGGAATTCAGTTGCAGTGTCATTAGTCAGGTTTTTCTGCATTCCAGTTTTGGTAAGACTCCAAACTTGTTTTGTGGATTAAGGGTATCCTAAGCTTCCAATTGCTGTCAAACTCGCAGAATTATTGTGGCTTTAGCTTTGAAGGCTGTTTTGGTGATTGAGAATTGGGTTTGATGTCATCATCATCAAAAACCAATTTTTCTTGGCCTAGTCAGCGTACTAGTATCATAATATAGTGAAGGAAAATAAGAATTTCAAGCCATCAAAATCTAAGAAAGATCTCTAGACATGCAACAGAGAGAAATAAGTGCCTCAACATGCAAACACATCAGTTTAAAATTAGTACCTCGTCTGGATTAACACCTTTCTTGGACATGTCATCGTAAATGCTGCGTGCAAATTCCCAATTACCATTTTGACTGCAACAATTTACAGCAATTGTGTAAACCTCTGGGCCCTTGATATCACATTTATCAATCATACGATAAACCTCTAGAGCTCGATCAACCTAAAGCAATTCATGTCAATGGTTAATTATGATGTAGTAGTAGCTGAATGTGGGAACACCAATCTCATTCAAACTAGATATAGATTTAAAGTATAAACATCTAAAAACAGAATGCACATATACCTGACCAGAATTTGCACATGCCTTCATCAAAGCCCCAATAGTAATCTGATCAGGTTCAATTGGTCGTGCTTCTGCTTTCATTTCTGATAAGACATCAAATGCACGATCCACTGCTCCCGATTGACCACAAGCTGTGATAAGAGCATTGAATACAACACGATCTGGCTTCACATTCTACTGAATACAACAGGAATCCAACGTGAGACATTCGGCGGTCCAAGTACATATAGCTTTTCAGTACAATTTGGTAAATGATAAGGTGATGCAAATGAAAAATTAAAGCAATACCCTCTAAAATCTTGTATATGCTAAGTAGATAAAATTCATACCTTAGATCTCATTATACCATAGGCACCGAAGGCCTTGGCAACTTGTCCAGCTTTAGCACAACCATCAATAAGTGCACCATATGTATTAGCATTTGGCTGAACTCCAGCATTGACCATTTCATGAAAAATCTACAACTTCAGAAAATATCAACTCAAAAGATGGTATACAAGGGTGCAAGGATAGGCAATAAGAATCTAAGAAATCATGCAGGTTTACATAAATTCAAAAACAAATTACCCTAAATGCAACTAACGGGAAAAGCATATCAACAATCATAACACAATTATGAGAAAGGTTGTGAATTTGTTTCTCCCCTTTGAAGTACACTCTTTGACGTCTTTGTCCTGTTGGGATGATTACTGAAAATTACAAACGACAATTATGTAATTTTAGATTTTACTAGGGTTACGTTTTCAGCTGCATAAAAATCTCTAAGAGTAAAAAGACTCCTAGGTTTTTGTTCTTTTATCAAGTAAAACAAATTCATTTCATAAATCAAAAGGCCAAAATCGGTCGTATACAAGTAGCATAACAAACAGTAAAGAACCTATAAAAGACACCCAATCCTCTATACAACCTGGGATTACATCGGTACAGCAAAAATAAGTAAGGCACCGAAGACGAACTATCCAAAACTCATTTCTGCCCCTTCAAAAGCTCTCCTGTTTCTCTCTCTCCAAATGATCCACATCCAAGCCAGAGGGACAACATTCCATGCCCTGCTCTTTCTCCTACTTCTTCCCGTTTACCAAACCAACTGAAAATATACCACCATAATCTCCTGGTCAGGCAGCAGTGAAGTAGAAGATGATCAACATCTTCACCCTCCTTGCATAATTAACACCAGCTGATACACACAACCTTTCTTTTCCTAAGGATTTTCACGTCTGATCACCCCTCTAACAGCTAACCGTGAGACAAGGCACACCTTCCTCAGCACCTTAGGAATCCAAATCGACTTTATAGGAAAAGACTAGTGAATGCTGGATCTAAAGTAAGGGTATTAATATGACCAAGCCTTAATAACAACCTAATTGGTATGTATATATGTATCTTTTTCATCTATTCTTTACTAAGTCTACATGGATTCTACTAAATTGCAGGTCTTTCAAGGGTATTTCTCTTTTTAACACCTACCATCACGGTTTCACGCCTATGGACGATGCAACCGGAGGTCGACGTAAGACATAAACAACTCATATTAAACGACCATTTCTCATTTTATCCTCAGTGCTACTTGAAACTTTTGTTGAATATGCCCATCTATGATCTTTGTATGATTGCACATCAAAGTTAATATCCACATTTGCAACACTCATCTTATGGATATGTTAGACCTCAAGGGCCCAACATTCAATCACATAAAAGAGGATATTTAAAGATTAAACAAGAATAAAAGACCTTTGGATGCAAATCACCTATAGGCTATAAATATAACAATTTTTCAAGAGAAATCACAATGGCAATGCTTACCTCAAACATGGTATCAACTTTTCCAGCTTTTGCACAAGTTGATATAAGAGTAGTGTAGAGCTTGCAGTCAGGTTTCAGTCCAGTCTCACGGACAAGTTGAAGCACTTGAAAAGCACCTAAAGTAAACAAAGTAAATTGACCATAATTACGATGGGATGATGCCAGTCCGATACCTGATGTTTCATGTGCTTCGGTTATCATATTATTTTGTCATTCTTATTTTCTCTTATTTAATGTTTTCAGCATGGCTCCCTCACTACTGTATTTTCTTTACATACTTCCTTTATATGTTTTACTTAAGCCAAGGGTCTATCAAAAACAGTCTCTCTATCCTTCACAATGTAGGGGTAACGGTACGTATACACCACCCTCCCCAGACCCACTTGTGCGATTACATTGGATATGTTGTCGTCGTTGCTTTTTGTTACGACGGGATAAAGACAAATGGTGGAATTTTCCAAATAAATTACTGAAAGTTGATTTACAAAGTCTAAGAAAAAAGATAGCATCCCCTTGCACTTTGTCCTCTCACTCCGTGTCGAAGAACCCTACCCAAAACGAGATAGGAATAAGCATCAAGACAAAGAAAACTTACGCTCTAAATCCCGGGAGCTTGCACATACAGACAAGAGCATATTGAACGTGCTTAGAGTTGGATTATGGATAAGCTTGGTGAAACGAAAAGCTTCCTTCACAGCCTTTTGATTTTTACAGACTTGGAAAAAACCAGCATGGTACACCTGTAAAGGGATCTTTAACAAGCTACGAACAAACAAAATTTCAAAAATAGAATATGAAGCTAATATAAGCAGAAATCTCCGAGCATACTTTGTCCATATTCAGTGAACCGTGCCTTCCCATATCTTCAAGGATTTCTATGCAGTCCATCAACCTGCAGTAGGAATTCTCGTGCATAAGCTTGAATGGTATAAACAAGAGCAACAGGCCAAGGATGTCCCATAGCCAGTGGTTACATAATTCTATTTCAATTAATTACACTATTTTGTTATTCAGACACCATTTCCATAGTTTTGCTAGTTCAATCCTGTAAGTCTGGATGTTTTCATCAAGAGCAAACTCTTCGTAAGAAGCAGAACAAAATCCTACCGGAGAACATCTTGACATCCTAAGTATCATTTTTTTAACTACATCATAAATACCTTTTACTACATGCTAAACGTTTCAGAAAATATTATCGATGACAAGCATAAGACCTGTCCAAAGAATGAAGTCAACCTGACAAACAGTAGGTTACCTGCCCTCTCTAAGGAAATGGCGGTAAGCCCTGAACTGGTCGGATGGATGAGGTCCATCACACACTTGGATCCCCTTTGGATTAGGAATCTGTAAATGTTTTGTGGCACCATTGTCCGGTAGAATACTCTTTTCCTTCTTAGTGAAATGCTGCTTTCTTTTCACAAAGTCCTTATTGTTGAATGGTCCTTCTTTATAACATCCATGAGGCCTTTTCTCCTCAAAATCCCCTGGAAAATAATTAAATCTTGTCAAAAATTAATATTGAAGGACACCAAGGGAAGAGCAAACAACAACAACATACTCACTGTAATCCCACCATGTGGGGGCTGGGAGGGTATAACATACGCAAACCTTACCAGTTACCATTACCTTGAAGGCAGAGAGATTGCTTCCGCTAGACCCCCGGATCAAAGAAAAACAGTGCAAAGCAGTACAGAAAAAGAAGTACGGAAATGATGAAGCCATGGCAAAATACTATAGACAACGAAACAAATTATCCTAACCAATAATCGCAACAGAATAATACGATAATTGAAGTACAAAAGAGAATAGATAGTAACAAACCCAAAAGACAAGAAACTGCAAGAGTAATACTGCGACTACTAGTACGACTAATAGAACAGAAGAATAAGCGAGAGAATGCTTAACAATTCTGAAGGAGATGTATAAAATTATGATAAAATGGAATGAAGAGGTTGCATTCTTTCCATAGGACACCCTACTAAAATGTGAATCTGAACAGATGCTTTACCTGCTCGTACTGAAAATACTTTTGAGGGGGGTGGAAAGGCGCCAATCTGTTGAAAAGACGCATGAGGAGTCAATGCTTCTTGACCATTTAGACCTTTGGTAGATGCGTCAAAAAACGAGTAAAGCTCTTCGCGTGCAGAGTCCCTGAAAATTAGATTGTGGATATTCACTTCATCCTCTGTGACAAATTTATGGGCTTCCTTACATCCGTCGTTCCTCATGAGTTCCTGGTCAATTTTCTTGGTTTTTTCAATTGTTTTATCGATGTTAATTTCAGGAAACAAAGCAACACTACGCTCTGAACTGACTTCCTCTATAGTCAGTATGTTACTCATTTTAGTTTCATGCAGATGTTCCTGCAGATAAATGTTATTCGAATCATCCACAAAAGAAGATGGTACTGCATCTGATTCTGTGTGTAAAATACGTCCAGGTGCTCTGACTTCCTCCGTAGCCAATATGTTACTCATTTTAGTTCCCTGCAGATTTTCCTGCAGATAAATGTTATTCGACTCTGCCACAAAAGAAGATGGTACTGCATCTGATTCAGTGTGTGCATTAGGTCCAGCTGCTCCCAAGATCAAAGAGCCATTGGAACTAGGAGCCAACTGATTAGTATCCAGGGACTCAATTTTGTTGTTAATGAACGTTTGTGTCAAATAGGTTCCACCATGTTGCAGCTCATCTGTCGCCCCATCCTCACACTCATTGCTGACTTTGGTTACTTCCTTCACTTGGGTTTTCACAGCTTTCTCCTCCTGTATGTTTATAAGAGCAAATACATGACGTTGAAACCAGTTCATCGCATGTCTTATTTGTTGCCGCAAAGCAAGAATTAACTCAGCTGAAATCTATGAAAAGCATGGACATCAGAAATATGGTCATCTTGAAGTAACTCTGGTAAAATTGAAACACCTCTTGCTAATGTGTTGGGAAAAAATTAGTCTTACTTTAAGTACCAATGACTAAATAATTTGTCTTGCTATAGATGTCAATGACCAGAAAAATTCAGACATAATATTTTCAATTTCTATAGATCTATTCAACAACGACGAGCTGAGATGGTAGACTCCAACCTTTGCAAGATGACTACTAAGACCAAGAACCTGCCTGAAGAGAAAACATAGTTCTAGAGGTTGTGCGCCGTTCAGTTTTCGTACCTCATATACAATGTACTAACTTCCACGACATTTCTAAATGACATTCAAGTATCCCATGGGAATTAATTGAATGATAAATGAAGTAACTCAAAACTAGAAAAAGAATTTAGAAGATGGTGAAAAAAAGAATTTAGAAGATGGCAAACCAAAACATTTCCAACCTTTGGTAGCCCCGCTAAGTTTATAGACTTGTTTCCATGTCGAACTGTTTTATTTAGTACTTAGTTGCTTCCAGGAAAATTAACCACACATCACGATTTGCATGAGTCTGTTGTACAAAAAAACTAGAAAGCATGAACTACCACATGTACAAGTATTAAGCTTTTCGCTCTTTTCTTATTCCTGTAATAGTTAAGTGTTTGCCTTGAAGGATATTCAAACAGCACATAGTAGTAATGACAATCTATGTAAAAACTGTGAGAATAGCATTTTCCTATGGACATATACGCTACAGTTTGTTCATGACACTTTATATTTTAGAACATTCTTTCAGTACATTATTTTATGTAATTCTCATGAATTTTTGTAACTATACATACACGTAAACTTCGATGTACAAATGATTATAATCTATGTCAAATGATGATAACAGAATTTAGCCATAGACATCTACATTTTATACTACAAAATGTTACATGTACAACACTAGAATGGCTAAGAAGTATATAGACTCGGACACATACGCATTTCATTCTTACTGATATCTAGCAACTAAACTGAACTAATAAAGTTATACACCGAGTAATTGCGAGGCTTACCACTTAGAAATTGTCAGCTCTTTCAAAAAAAAAAACGTAACAGTGAACCGGTAGTGCTATAATTTCAGCTATATAATACATTAATTTCTATCCAGATTATATATTTATATTATATTGATTACATTGTATGTTTCATGTATGCACAGGGTAGCACTTACCTCGTTGAACTTTGCATTTCTTTTGGAAAACTCTAAAAAGACGACCGTGAGAGCAGAAATAGTGACAACGGATGCAACAACGACGACCGTTTGCGAGTCAAGAGAAGCTTTCAGAACAAATCTCGAAGTACGAGCACCGAATTGAAAGCCTATATTTCGACATCTCCATCGTGAACGAAGACGAGGAGGAGGACGCAAATAATGAGATGAACCAGAGAGGAATTGGTGAGGAAGACGAGGAGGGATCGGAGAGCAAGATAAGAGAGAAAGCGCGCGAGGTTTTGGAGAGAAAATTGAGTCCATGGAAGTGGAAGATAGGAAAGGAGTGAATTAAAGGAGTATTTGTTCATGTTGAAGATAGAGTGACGACTGGATAGGAAGTTATGAACTGACGCCAGGAACGATGTTGCTTACGTCGTCTGTTGTGAATCCAAATCTGAGCCGTTAGAAATATATCTTTGCTTTTTACCTTTTCTTTTGTGAAAAAACAAATGAAAAGAAATTAGAGTTTTTTTTAAAAAAAAAAAAAAAAAAGGGAACCGTGTGTGTGTGTGTTTTGTGGGGTGCCGCGGGGGAGGGGGGGTGTTAAAAGAAAATGGAGAGGGGGATTGCTACTACTTTAGAAAAGAAAAATGAGTAGTAACTAGGATAAAACTTCTTTTTTTTGTTTCTCGTGCAATCTCCTCGAACCCAAGTATTCTGATATGCTGAAATAGAGTGACATACAAGTGTATAGATATATGTATCATGTATGACGTGATACGAGCACATTTAACCTAATTCGTGCTACACTATAATCCGAACTACATAAGTTACACTAATAGCTTGGATAGATCTTATGATGCATGAGAAGAAAACTTTCATGTATGGATGATATCTTGGAGCCCATCGCCGAAGTGAAGGCTGACACGCCAAAGTGTTCGGTGTTCAAGAGCAAGTCATTGCTTAAAGTGTTTGGCGATCAGGGCCAAGCTCAGCACAAATCCATGGACGTCAAGATACCATTTAGGCAGTCAAGAATGGGCTCTTGTGGGTATTTCTTTAATAGTAACTTTTGATCTATTTTTATAATAGGTTATTTGTGTAAAGACAGTAATGATAAAATATATGTCTCTAACTTATTTTCTTGCTTAGACTTGGCTAATATTGCTCTTGATGGGTGTAGGGTGGAATTCTTTCAGGAACGATTATAATGTTACTGAGATTAGTTGATGTGTGGATTTCTCAATGATTGACTGGAAACTCTTGTATCTTGATTTTCGTAATTGAGTTACTCGTCTGTGTTTCTCAGTTTCTCTAAAATCTTATAGTTACGGCCGCCGTTCACCGGGGCTTCGGTCGCCGGCTCCCCTGTCATCAGGTCACCAACTTCCTTGACCTTCCGGCACTGGGCAGGCGTCGGCCCCCATACATGGTCTTACGACTTTGCGGAGACCTGTGTTTTTGGTAAACAGTCGCCCGGGCCTGGTCACTGCGACCCCCTTTGTGATGTGAAGAGGCACCCCTTCTCCCGAAGTTACGGGGCTGTTTACTAAGAAACTTTAGGGTGGATTCTAACGAAGGGGGGGTGTTCATATCTAAGTCCTAACTAGAGCCTATAGCAGTACGAAGTCGCTTACGCCGAAGGTCGATTGAACATGTTCGGGTGCATACAAATGGCGGGTTTGACGGACGAATTCATTCCCATGTAGATAAATACAATAGATGGAAACCCAAGCAAGTAGCAAAGCGCTCGCTTTTGAGTGGTTTCAGGGGTATTTTCGTAATTTTTAGGGGCATTTTCGTAGTCTTTTCTCCCTTGGTTCAATTATGAACTTAATTGAACCCTTTTTTCTTTACTTCCCATTTATCTTAATTTCGTGTTTGAATTCCGCATTTTAGATTTCGATTAGCTTTAACCCCAATCGGATCGTTATCAACATGTATCTTCAATGATTGTTATCTTATTCGACTATATATTGCACGTATCCTAAATTGCACCAGATTATATGTTGTATGTGTATATATGTTTAGGTCTTCTTCTTCTTTGTACATGTCTTTGTTGTATGAGTGAAAGACAGTGGCGGAGCCACCTTTGCTCCGGAGGGTTCATCTGAACTCCTTCGACGAAAAATTATTATGTACATTGATACAATGAAAGTAAGTGAATACATATAACGTAATTGCATGTGATTGTGGCAACATCACTTTACAAAGAAAATTAAGTGGGAAGTGACAAAAAAATCTTTAAATTAAAAATGGTGACAACTTTGACCAGCTAAGGTCAAAGTTTTACTTAAATTCTGATTAAGTTAATTGAGGTGTAATGTGTAATTTTTAAAAACTTACAAATTTTTCAAGTTCTCTAACTCCAAATTTAGAATTTAGAATTTAGAATTTTCCTTTTTTTTCTTATCTTTTCAATCTTTCTTTGTCCCCATCTTTTTTTTTTCTCTCTCTCTAAATTTTCATCTTCCTCCATTTTTTTTTATTTTTTTTTCATTTGTTCTTCTTCTTTTTTTAAATCTTAATGAATTATTTAAAAAAAAAAAAAAATTCTTTGAAAAGAAATTTTTTGATTTCCTTTAAAAACGAATGAAGAAATAATTCAGAAAATTCAGCAACTACGAAAGTTGCTTCAGCAACTACGAGAGTTGCTACAACAGTTACGATAATAGCTGCAGCAACTCCTATTAATTTGTGCAACAACTTCGATAATTATTGCAGCAACTACTATTAGTTGTTGTAGCAACTTCGACAGTTGTTGCAACAACTTCGATATTTACTTAATTTATGAAAAAAATGTGGTTGGAAGAGGAGCCCACAAAAAAGTGATATTTATGATAAAATGGGAGGTGATGGTGTTGGTGATGACGTCGAAGAAGGAGATGACATTTGTTTTGGTGTTGATTATGATAATGGTGGTGACGGAGAAAGAAGAAAAATAAGTGATAGTTGTGTAGAGGAAGGAAATCATGGTGGATTTGAAAGAGGTGTCAATGGTAGTAATAGTGATAGTGGAGGAAGAGGAGGTGGCGCGGCAGCAGCGACAAAAAGGGTGTGGAGGAGTGGTGGTAGTGGTGTAGGGATCTTTGTGTAAATAATGAAACTTAAGGGTTTTAAAATTAGTGTCATTAACGCTAATCTTAAAATTGTCACCCCTACTCAATATTTAAGATTTGTGTCACTCTTTTTTTAGTTTTAAAACCTTTTTGTCACCCTTAATTAATTTACACACATGTGTTGATACAATCAGTAGAGCGAATGAATACAAGTGATACAAATTGATAATAAATTGGGATTGTATTCATGGATACAGTCTTACTGAGCAAAAATATTGAAGCTATTAGCAAACAAATACAACTATTAGACCAAAACAATAGCTACGAATGAATGGTAAATAGACATGGACAAACTATAGTTATATCTCAGGCTATAACCTGTAGTTGTTTATGAAAATTTCTCTTCTGTAATTAGACGGCCCAAATAAACTGGGCCATAATTTTCCCAATGAAGTGGACTACACATTACATGAAGCCCAACCAAAAAAGAAAGGTCCAAGTCTGTTATCAAACTCTTCCACCAGCCAACTTCCACAAACAAACAACGCCTCAAACCCTGCGAATTTGGCCGCGATAGTCTTTCTTCATACACTAAAAACGCACTGTATCCTCCTTTACTATTTGCAGTAGTAGTATTTGTATAATGGCGGGAATGGATATTGATGGGCAGGTAGAAGAGTCTGCAAGGCGTGTACAGGTTCGGTTCGTAACGAAGTTGAAGCCTCCTTTTAAGGCACCTCCCACTTCCATTGCTATTCCGTCCAACCTCACCCGATTTGGCCTCTCTTCCATTGTCAACAACCTCCTTAAAGCTGGTAAATTTTTCAGTTCTAACAAATTCTGCTTAGTATGAATCTTCTTAATTTTGTTAAGTGGAATGTGAACCATATAGCTGACCTCAACTAGTTTGTGACTCAGGCGTAGTTGATTGTTGGGAGTTACGTGGTACCTGTTGCTGGTGGCAGGTATCACGTGGAATTAGTCTGGTGCGCGAAAGTTAGCCCAGACACGACGATCATCAAAAAATAAATTTGAATTGTTGTGAAAATGGTTCCTTTTTTGTTGTATATAAAGCTGGTAACTTTTAGTTCTAACAGACCCGCCTAGTATTAGTTTTCTTAATTTGTTGAATGGAATATGGATCATATAGCTGACCTCAACTAGTTAGTGACTTTGAGGTAGTTGATTGATTGGTCGTTGTAAGTTTGAATTGTTGAGAGTTACCTCGTACCTATTGCTGGTGTGGGAGGTGGCAGGTATCCTGTGAAATTACTTGAGGTATGCGAAAGTTGGCTCAGACACCCCGCTGTCATCAAAAAAAAATAAAAATAAAAAGTCTGAATTGTTGTGAAAATGGTTCGTTTGTAGATAAATAAGTTTCAATTATTGAGGATGCTGCCGCATCGTTCATACTATAATAGATTTTTTTATGTAATAATGAACTCATGTTAATTGTCAATTTGGCTTAATTGACTGGCTTACCCTAAGTTGCGCGGACTCTTCACTTTCAATGTTGCTCCCGTGTCGAATTCTCCATAAATAGACTACTTTGGGATAATCCGACATGCACCCTTTGACATTTTTGAAGAGTCTGAGCAACATCCGCTTATCTTACTTGTTTAAGCTATGAGCTTGTAAATTGCTTTAAATGGGTATTTGTTAATCTATGTTGATAAGTTAATGGTGCCATAATTGAGCTACTTTATCCTTAGAAATGACTATCAAAATGTATATTGTGTCTAAATTTGGGATCAGAGATAAAAGAGTCATATGTCATATTTAATTAAATAAATGACCTGCTCTCGTGTACACTGGACAAGCACCGTATTTTCATATTTTCGTATTTTCATTCTGCTATACGTGTTTTTACTAGTACACTTACCTTTTTGTCATTTGATTGTTATTAGGAAAAGATGACTGGAATCCTGAGCCTTTTGATTTTCTCATTGATGGAGAGCTGGTACGCATGTCACTTGAAGAGTTTCTCCTTGCCAAGGGCATCTCAGCTGTAAGTTTCTTTTTATCTTTTTATGCTTGCAATTGTGTCTCTTATTGGAGTTTTAGACAACAACAACAACAACAACAAACCTAGTGTATTCCCACAAAGTGGGGTCTGGAGAGGGTAAGATGTACGCAGTCCATACCGTTACCTCCGAAGAAGTAGAGAGGCTGTTTCCGATAGACCCCTGGCTCAAGATTTGTTGGAGTTTTAGAGTTGTAGAAAAATGCAAACATATCTCGTATAATTTGCTTTTGCACGTCCCAACTCCAAAATATTAGAAGTTCGGTGTCAAAATTGTAGGCAGTGTAGTCCTATTAAATGATCAATACAAAAAATTGTAGTCAGTTTAGTGTAATGTAAAAACATTTTCTCTCCGAAATGATAAAGATGGTCGACCGGTACTTATGTTTGAAATAATTGTACGTATTCCAAAAAGATGTACATACCTGAAGGTTCTAGAAGTACTGCTAGTCCGTAATTCTAGTTCCTTCCTATTTGTTTCTCATAGTTCTCGTTCAGTATCCAGAAGTGGCTTATTTTCAGGTACAAGCCATTGAGATTTTTGACAAAATGCTTTAGTTATGTTATTAGACATATATTCAGTGGCTCTTATACTCCTTTTTTCCTATATATTTACAGGAGAAAATATTAGAGATTGAGTACATTAGAGCTGTGGCTCCAAGAAAACAAGAAGAACCATCTTTGCATGACGACTGGGTCAGTGCAGTTGATGGTTCTAATTCTAAGTAAGCATGAGTGTGACATTTGTTTTTCAAGAATCTTCGGTGCGATCCTTGTAATATTCTCCGCCTTGTATATATTTCGTTGTTTAATATATTTAATATTTGGTGCGTGTATGCTTCTAAAGGAGCTTATTTACTGAAAGAGAATATGGGCTCATCCCGAAAAAAAGAACACAGAGCCTGCATAATATAACTAAATGGAACGGTTTCATGTCTCTGGCTATTACATCTCTGTACCTTATACTTGTGGCCTGTTGTCATTCATTCCACTCGTAGATATCTTTTATACACTAGATTACTGAGGACAATATTGTTGATATTATTACATTGTGCTGCTTTTGCTTCAAGTGTTTTAGAGTTAAGTTTCATCCTCCATGTGTTTTTTTCCCTAAAATATTGGATAGTGTCAGTTAAGAATGTAATAATGGTCCTCTTTCACATACAATGAACTATTGCCTTAACTGACAAGATGTGCATATTTGTGATCTGTCAGGTTTGTTTTGACTGGATGTTATGATGGTCTAGGAAGGTAATCTGCTGATTGTATATTCTCTTGCTAATTGCATTTTTTTGGTTCAGAACTCAGCTTTATTTATTCTTTCTTTTGTTATTGTATCAACCTAACATTTGATAGTGCTAATCAGAATATGGAAGGCTGCCGGATCTTGTACACATCTATTGGAGGGCCATAGTGGTGCAATTACTTCTGTGTGTGTTGTCAACCCAAGAGGTACCAGAGGGAGATTGTTTCTCCTCAGTTGCTCTTTTTCTAGCATTATGCCTCACCGTTTGTTGCCATTATCATTTATCTGTGACACCATGTCCATACTGTCACATCACCTGCTTTTGGTTCCTTTTCCGGTTAATATTTCTTGTTGATATCCATTCTATTAATCCGCCTTGCAATGCTGAAGTACACTGGATATCAAAAACTTTTACCAGCATGACAATCCTGTGCACATATAGTTTGAATTTCTCCTAGATATCTATTTCTCTGTGTTTCAGTCCTTCCACAATTCTGTCTCTCTGCTTATCATATTTATACCTTTTATTTTCTTTAGTGGCTCAAAACGGTGCAGATCAAATAGTAGCTACGGCTTCCAAGGATAGGACACTGAGGCTCTGGAAGGTAACATGATGTGCCTGCACTACTTATAACTCACTGCCTAATTTGTGATCTTTCTTTAATTAGTATTTGTTTGGCTTAAAAGTTTGATGCAGATGATTCTTCGGATCAGATAAAGAGGATTAGAGCCTTTAAGATTTTAAATGGACATAGTGCTTCTGTTCAAAGTGTTGCGGCAAATAATGCTGGAGATATGGTCATGCATCTCTTCACTTAATTGATCATTTGAAGCTTTTTAATTATGTAATTGATTATAAGAACTTTTACTGACTCCCTGTTTTTATGTGTTGACAGCTGTGTTCAGGGTCCTGGGATTGCCAAATAGCTCTGTGGCAAGCAAATGGCTCAGATACAGCTGATGTAGTTTCTGTCAAGAAAAGGAAGAAGGATGCTGAAGAGGAAGATCCTCAAGTAGAAGTATGACTACATTTCTTCTAATCTGTCTAGGTTAAAGACAGAAAAATATATCTATTTCATACCGCATCCACGGCCTGTTTGTTAAGGATAAAGTGTCTGTTCTAACTTCTACTTTATCCAAAAAAAAAGGATAATGTTTTTGTTCTCAAATCCAGTGAAAGGAGGAAAGAACAATTTATGGCTGTTGTTACTATTTTGATTTTGAAAATTTTGCAATGCAAGGGATACACGTAACAAAACAATCTACTTAAATACTTTTTTTTTGCAAAACCTCTTCCCTGAACCTCTACTTTGCAACCCTCTCCATCCTACCTCTTGTATGCCGCACCTATCCAATTGTCCCACCCTTCTTCCTGCAGCGCCTCCAGCATTGTATTGCTACTCCCCCGTTCCAAACTATGTGACATAGTTTGATCTTGGTTCTCTCTCTCTCTCCCTTTTATATTGTTTTCTCTTTTCGTTTAAAAAGATTTCTTAATGTTTGTTATCCTTATCTTGTACTCAAAAATATTTCTGTTACATCTTATGCTCACAGGAGGAGGCTAAATCTACACTTGTAGGACATACTCAATGTGTGTCTTCTGTGGTGTGGCCACAAGATGAAACAATCTACTCAGCATCATGGGATCACTCTATTAAAAGATGGGATGTTGAGATGGGCAAGGATTCATTGAACCTGGTGAGTTGCCATCTCTTTCTTCTGTTCTTTCAGTCACATCTCTACTGTCTGTGCATTTAGGCTAGTATTTCCTAAAATTAACTTACATGTAGATTGGGAGAGGCAAAATAGATTTCAACTTGCAGAATATGAAATTATGAAAAATTTGTGGAAGTGGTAGGACTTACATATGCTATTCCTAGTGATATTGCTTTCACTTTCTGTCAGAGATAACATTTCCTTTTAGCAGTCAACAATCATATTTTTAAAAACTACACCATCTTGAAGAAAAAGATACCTCCCATCATGACAAGTAGCTGGTTTTAAACTTTTGTAATGTCAAGGTGTATAGTTCTTTTTTTAGTCTATTGTGTTGAGAGCTTGAAACTTTATTGCCTTAAAAGTATGGATAATGATCATCTTCCTCTTCAACAGTATTGCGGCAAAGTCATTAATTGCCTTGATATTGGAGGTGAAGGTTCCACCCTTATTGCTGCTGGTGGTTCTGACCCCATTCTTAGGATATGGGATCCTCGCAGACCAGGTTTCTTTCTTTTCTTTCCAACTTGCAGAAGCACTTCTAAACACCCACTTGAACTTTTATTCCCCGTCTCTCTGTGCTTAAATGTCCGTTCTCTGTGTTTATTAATGACCTTACATCGCACATTGATATATTGAAAAAAAACTCTTTCATTTATCACTTAACAGGTACTTCGGCTCCTGTCTATCAGTTCTCATCACACAGTTCTTGGATATCCACCTGCAAGTGGCATGAAAAGTCATGGTTTCACTTGGTTTCTGCATCGTATGACGGGAAAGTAATGTTATGGGACTTGAGAACTGCGGTTAGTACTGCACTTTTAACGTATCTATTATTTACTAGTATGACTTTTTATAAACACTTACATTTTCTGTTTCTGGGTAAAACAATTTGTATTGCAGTGGCCTCTTGCTGTCATTGACACTCACAAGGATAAGGTGCCGAATTTTGCCTTCTAAGATTTAGTTTAAGAGTATTTTTTCTTCTCCTAAACATCAAGCTGTCAATACAGGTATTGTGTGCGGATTGGTGGAAAAGTGAAAGTGTAATCAGTGGTGGGGCTGACTCGAACCTTTGCATCTCTTCTGATGTTTGTGTGTTGTGATGTAGAGGTAAATTACTCTTTTTGGAGCAGAGATTCGTGACCAATTATTTTTCATCACTTAAGTTCGGTGGAGTAGGATATTATGTTATTAGAAAAAGGATTAGATGATGATACAGCAGATGTTTATCTGTATCAGAGTTCTGATTGTGGACAAGGTATACTCAGAGACTGATGGTTGATGTGTTTTACTAACAACATATTTGAAGCACTCATATTTGAAGGGAGCCTACTGGTAATGTTGTTGCCATGTGACCAGGAGGTCATGGGTTCAAGCTTTGGAAATAGCCTCTGGCAGAAATGCAAGGTAAGGCTGCGTACGATACACCACTTGTGGTGGGACCCTTCCCCGGACACCGCGCATAGTGGGTAGCTTAGTGCATCGGGCTGCTCTTTTTATATTTGAAGCACTCAATCCGTTGATTGATATGACAATTGTTTACTTGGCTAATTTATATGATTTAACATTTGTTCTTTCAGGATTGATCTCCCCTTCCCTGCTGCAGAAGCGACTGTGCTCCAAAAGATTGATGCAATTTTACTAATAGAATTGGTTGGGCCAAACTGAAGTTGTGATCATTTACTTCCAGAAACAATTTTGTCTGTGCTAACTGGAATTGGTTGTATCATATCTTCCTGCGAGTCCGAGTGAATTGAAGCTGTATGTCTTAGTGTACCTCAGCAGTTAATTACGAAATTTGTACCCTCAAGCAAATTGGTTAAGAGTTCCTTGAAGCTCTAAGTCGATCGTTATATTACAATTTGAACGGACACATTTTTAACCACTGAACTCATATTGGGGAACACAGATTTCATATGTTATTGAGTATCTGCAAGTTATCACCAAGAAATGTAGATTCGTCTATTCTTAATTAAAGATTTCATGTTCGAACTATTATAATGCAGAACCTCTTCAGTGGAAACGTTTAAGTTAAATTTTGCTGTGAAAGTGGAAGACAAATCCACAATTAAGCTGTATGCAATCAGAGCTCGTGTCAAAAATTTACGCGAATCATCGATCCATTACTCTTTGCTAGTCCAAGTGT
Source organism: Capsicum annuum (assembly GCF_002878395.1). Classification (NCBI taxonomy): domain Eukaryota; kingdom Viridiplantae; phylum Streptophyta; class Magnoliopsida; order Solanales; family Solanaceae; genus Capsicum; species Capsicum annuum. The sequence continues at coordinate 171,280,691 of NC_061118.1, forward strand.
CCAACTCGCAGGAATCAAAGCCCATGGAATCCAAAACAGCTCTGACCCGGCCCACTAAACTCTAAGCCCTGGCCCACGAGAACCAAATTACGTGTACACTACGGTAGTCGTGCCCCGTAAAAAGTGGACACGCGTCACATGTTAAAGGGCCCAACAAGCGACAACCCACAATATAAGCAAAAAAAAAAAAGTTTCAAATCGCATGAGGTCACAAAGACTTCGTACAATTGCCACCCTAACCGCCCCAGCTGTCCCGACCACACAGAATAACATCTTTTGACAAAATGGTTTTATTAGGAATATTAGGTTCAAAATAGTTTGCTAAATATCAACGGAGCCGTTTTGATTCTATTAGATATGCAAAAAATGAGCATATTTGGTATACACTAAATATTACAATTAAATTCAATTAATACTGTTGAAGTTTTTAATTAAAAAATATGATCAAAGATTCAAAAAATGTAACATAAGAAACTACATCGAAAAAAAAAAATACTCTCCGTTTAAAAAAGAATGATCTACTTTTCTTTTTAATCCGTTTAAAAAAGAATGATCTCTTTCCCTTTTTGGCAATACTTTAATTTCAACTTTCCACATAATATGTTTAGGACCGCAAGATTAAAGAGTATTTTGATATATTTGACACAACTTTAATTTAGGGCCACAAAATTTCAAAATCTTTTTTATTTTCTTAAATTTTGTGTCAAGTCAAAATATGTCATTCCATCTCAAAAGCTGCATCAAATTTTTAAAACAAATTCAAGAGTAACATAAAATACCAAATCTGTACTTTCAAATGTGAGTTTTTGGTAAATATTTCTCATTTCCCCAATTCAAATTAAAATTTAATTTAATAAATATATGGCAGAGAGTTTTGCAAACATAAAATAGAAGATTAAAATTGCTCAAGTGATATACTTTAAACTTAAAAGGGGCTTTTGAACCTACCACCAAAATAAGAGGTCATTTTCTCACTTATCATTTCCTCTAGAACTCTCTTTCAAGAGAAATTGGTCTGCAAATGAACTACTACTCATAATAAGTCATAATATACATTGATTTAAGACGCACCTTTTTGTTGGAAGAGAAGAGAAAAAGAAAGTTGGTCACGGGGAGAAAGTGAAGTGTGTTGACAAAGAATTAAATTAAAGGGTCTAAAAAATGGAGAAAAATGAAGAGATGAAGATGAAAAGTAGTGAGAGTCAGGTGATGGACGGTTCAGATATAATGAAGTTAGTTGGAAATGAGAGAGTGTTTAGTAACTTTGTAGAACATAAGTTTCAAGAACTTGACACAGACCAAGACGGTAAACTTTCAGTTAAAGAGTTACAACCTGCTGTTGCTGATATTGGTGTTGCTCTTGGTTTACCTGCTCAAGGTTCTTCTCCTGAATCTGATCATATCTACTCTGAGGTACTTTCATTTCTCATTGCGAAATCTATTTGCCATGGTCAACTTTGTATTTATTAGTTTAGTGTAAACATCGCATGCGAGTAATTCTTTTTTGTATTTGGTCATGCTTTTGTTGGTTTCTTTGAAGTAGTAATCTTTGCCTTTCTCGCTAAAATACCATTTTTGAAACAAGTGTCGGCCGAGCGGAACATTGGATTGAAGGTAAAACTTATATCCTAAACCGGCCGGTCAATTTGCCCGCAACTCAACTATTTTTGTATGTCTATTTCTATTAATTGTTAGTAAAATAAGCGTATGAGTAACTCCGTCCATCAAGACTTAAATAAATAAGAAGAAATTAACTAACTGATTTAGTCACAACTGAATTTTGAACCTTGATCTCTCGTGATTTTTATCCATTTTATTGATGCTAGTACGCATTTTTAAACTAATCGACACTTTTCTTTTTGGTTATCGTAAGAGGTCAGATGTTTAATGAATAGAGAGTGCTCTAGCTGAGACAGCGACTCAACTGGACTTTTGTGTCTGTACTGTTCGTTTATTTTCTCCGTTTTTTATTCGAGGGTTCAACTTTTCATATTTTGCATTTTGTCTCATTTGTTTTACTATTAAGATGAATTTGGTTCCATTTGAACTTAAGTATTTTTAGCATTGGATATACATTACGTCCTTCGACAAATATCTGGAATCTACTACGGAAGAACAGTAAAAACTAGTTTTGGGAACAGTAACAGTAACTAGGATCTTGTCATTCAAGTTGTTCTGTATTTGATAGTGATGGAGATTGCCTAGAAATGTTCTACTTTTTCACTTTGTTTTCTGAATCTGCTGAAAATGATGAGATGAACATACATAATTTAATTGATTCTAATGTCTTTTACACTGTCAGCGCATAAAAGTTGAATTTTTCTCTAAATCCAGAATTGTTTTTGTTACCCTTTTAATTAGTTGACTTGTTGTGACATAGGTTCTTCAAGAATTCACACATGGAAAGCAAGAGAAAGTAAGCAAGACTGAATTTAAAGAGGTTCTTTCAGATATTTTATTAGGCATGGCTGCTGGTCTAAAGAGAGATCCAATTGTACTCCTTCGTATGGATGGCGAAGATCTTCTTGAGTTCGTTAAAAGTCCTGCATTCGAACCAGAGACGCTTTCCCTGTACTCTGAGTTAGAATTGCCTGATGGATCCCTCAAAGATTACATCATCAAGACTTTTGAGAAGCTTACGGTTGATCAAGGGATGCCTCCTGCATCAGACTCATGGGTAGTTCATTTATTCTCTTTAGCGGCTTCCATTCGGTCTCGCTATAATAAATTTTACACTATTATATCAAATAAATTTGGTAACTAGCGAAACGTGACAAATTTCACAGTTACAAGTAAAAATTTTAAGCTCAGTGTGTGTAGAGGCTAAGGCCGTGGATACATGTGATTGCTCACTGATTCATAAATTTGCTGGTTACTAGCCCCTATAACCTCTTTGTTACATATTTATGTTTATGACCAGTTCTTTGATTTGCTAATTAGTAGAGCATATTACTTTGTTATTATCTTGTGTCTGTAGGTTATGAGTAATGTCGTGGAGCCAGTTGTTGAATCTTGCATTGGAGCATCTAATGAGCAACCTGTTACACAAGAGACATTTTTGGCTGAATTTAAGAAAGTTGCGGAGAGTGCTGCTCAACGTCTCAAGGAGCAGCCAGTGATTGTTGCTCACAGCGAGAACACATTTGATGGAAGTGGAATTAAAAGACTATTGTCTAACAAGTTTGAATTGGATAAGGTATGTACATATCATCCATGAGGTTCTCTTCTGGACCTAATAATATATAGTAACATATCTTACTACAAGAACTGAAACTTCCATAGGGACTAAAGGCATACAAGAAGTGGAAAAGTGACCAAAAAGACTTTCCTAGTGGCCTGAGGGCCGTCATATTCTTGTAGTTAGTTATCCATTCTTCTGACTTGTTGGTTCTCTTTTTAGTGGTACTTAACCTTTGTTGTTTATCTATGGTGCAGACGCTGGATTCTGCCTTAAAGACTATACCTAGAGATAAGCATGGGAAGATCTCCAAGGAATACCTACGAGTTGCACTCGATGTTCTTGCACCATCAGCTGGGTTACCTCCCGTTGGTGCTGTTGACCAGGTACTTGTTAACTAAGGATTAACTTATATGCAATAACAATAGCAGCGTTTTTTAACATATTGTAACAAGTAATCTACCTTGTTTTCAAGTTACTAATGTCACATGTAGTTATCTTTCAGTGTATAGTAGGTGAACTCGTCAACTAATAGATCACATTTTTGCTTCATTAAAAGTTGGCCTTTTGTGCGATAACAATTAATTTTTTCTTGTTTTCAAGTAACTAATGTCAAACGTAGTGATCTTATCAGTTATCAGTATTCAGTGTGTAGAAGTTAAAACTCGTCGACTAACAGATAACATTTTTGCTTTATTAAAAGTTGGCCTTGCGCGTGATATAGTTGTATGTATCCCACGTGTTTGCAGATGGACAACGTCATAAAAGAAGTGTGTAAAATGTTGGATGCTGATGATGGGAAGATGGTTAAAGAGGAAGAGTTCAAGAAACTGTTGACAGAAATACTGGGCAGTATGATGCTGCAATTAGAAGGAAATCCTGTTTCGGTGTCCACAAACTCTGTTGTGCACGAGCCTCTTGCTTCTGCCTCTACCCTCTTGCAGCCTCCTCCTAATTCTGAGATGTAACTGAGCTTATGGAATACAAAAAAGAACAATAAGGGATGTATGATGTAAATTTCTGTTAGGAATTAAAGGTTGAGAGATACTGCCTTACTAATACCGCATTGTTGAGTAATCTTATTCTCATAGTACTTTAAACAACTTGATCATCAACTATTGACAGAGTAATTTAGTGAGTACAAACTACAACTGCATTCGAATAAATCATAAGCACAGACTATCATCATACTTGCTACTCCCTTCGTCCCCATTTACATAAAGGTGTTTGATTACATAGCTAAGGAGAAATAGGCGGCGGAGAAATTTCCGATAGCGAATTACTTGACTTGATGGATGGAGGGTGATACAAGAATTACAACGAGAACACGAAACACACTTCAAAATCAGTCCACAAGATCAAAGATACGAGGACTCTTTTGAAGACCACACTCGGATTCAATAAACAACAACAAGAACACAATGTATTGATGTGTTTATCACCCAAAAACAGCTAACAACAAACTATGTTAACAACAACAAGATGAAGAACAACAACAATGGAACAAGAAGTCACGAATTTGAATTACAAGAACACAAACAAACGATTACAGCATAAACAAAATGGATAGATAGTTAGACCTTGGTTGGTATAATCTTAAGAATCCAAGAATATGGTAATCTTGGACCCTTAACACTACACACAACGGTTAACCTAAATCTTGGACCCTTAACACTACACACAACGGTTAACCTAACTCCTACGTTGACACAAGAGGAACTTTACCTCCTCTAAACACCAACGTCTCAAGCCAACATTGCAACACAAGTGATATCCACACTTGTTGTCCTCATTTCGGTGTGGTGGCTATTCCAAGCCCCACAACTAAAGGTGTTTCATGTTTCAAGTCTTACATCAATGAACAACTAATGAGAAAAAGACCTAAAATGTTCTATTTATATTCTATTATAAGACAAGGCAAAATGACAACAATGCCCTTAAAGGGTGGGGTGGCCATGAAGAGCATTTGGACCCAATGAAGTGACCAAAATACCCTTAATGAAGATGACCAAATCATGACCCATTAAGTGTTGTTCAAAACCGTGAGTCCTCAAGTTTTCGATGCTCCAAGCAATCTTCCACACACGGCCTTGCTTGTGCTCAAAATGGATCTTCCTTGCATATTCTTGTGCCCTCGGGGTGACCAAGTCTTGAGCCTTTAAATGATGACCTCCAATCATGTCCTCGAAAATTAAGGTAACCATTTGACTTGTATCAGAGGGAGAGCCCTCCAACTCAAGCACGAAATCAATGTTGGGAAGCCCGTTCCCACCGCGCTCACTGCCCGACTGGCTTGCCAGCGGTAGTGGGAATTCTGTCGTTTCCTACTCAAAGACTTGGTTGGATGCGGGATCTACTCTACGAGGAGCGGTATAGACTCCATGTTGCCTCCATTTTTTGGCTAATACCGTCTGGTATATTATTTTCCAAGTAATTCTTCAGCTCACCGATAGGTATTACACGCTCCAAAAAGCCAAAATGTCTCAAGTCGGCAGGCAGCCCTCTACCATCTATCCCATTGCATTCCATCGTCTCGTATTGTACTGTGCCTTATCAGACCAGATTCATTCAATTGAACCCACACTCAAAGGAGGACCACAAGCTCGGGGCTCGACGAAACAGAAAGTTTCAGCATGTTGTTTACCGGGAAGGATCGAACCATGGGAACGAATCTACAGGGCTATCACCTTCTTTGGCAAGATCTTCCAATCTTTTCACAATTACAGTTCACTGCGCTCGCTTTTTCGTTGTGGGTTGCTTCGTGCAAGACATTGGTTAGGACCAACGAGTCACACGACAGGTGCATGATCTACTTTGCACGAAAATTTGTGGTCTTAAATATATCATGAATTTTTTCGTAGTTATAAATCATTTCAGTGAGGGTAGAACAGAACGTTTGAAGTTAATTTATTACAAAAAATGAATAGATGTCATTCTTCTTGAAATGAAATAAAAACAAATAGTGTTACATAAATTGGGATGGAGGGACTACTACTTTGTGAAAATAGATGCACATTAGTATAGGTATATGTTACTAAATTTTTTCAATCAAATATAAAGGTGCAAGCACATGTAAAGGTGTATTTATGAGATGGCGAAGAAAAATAAAACTCAACTATAGACTATAATACCACTCTCTCCGTCTCCGTCTCAAATTATATGAGTAGTTTGATTCGGCAAGGAGTTTAAGAAAGAAAAACTTTTGAAATTTGTAGTTTAAAATAAGTCATAGATATTTGTGTCACTATAAATCATTTCATTAAAGGTAAAATGAATATTTTAAAGCTAAAATGTTGCTATATTTATTTTTTTCGGGATTGATCAAAAAGGCAACCGAGGAGTAATAGTTTCACAAAGCCTTTTGATTGTTCAGAATGTTGTGCGATGCTGCGTTTCTGATTTTGACGGGATAGATGACATACTTCACCTTTAACCAAAGGTCTAAAGCCGAAAACAATAATAATGTGGAATTTTGACAATCATGATCAAATATCTGTTTTATGTTCCAAGATCAAGATTCCTGTTTTGTCTGCAAGTGTGAGGTCATTCTGTGACTCATACATGAATAATAAAATATTGATAAAGGAGTAAGTCAACTATGTGATTAGAGTTGACATTTGGAGGATAAATAGTAAACTTTGAATTTATCTATCAATAAAAGATGTAACCATTTCATGTTTACCTCGAAATCTCAGCTAAACAAAAGTTTAGTTATTACATTGGAACTTCTGAAAGGATAACTCATGCTTTGTTTAACTTTCTTGCATATTGCATGTTTGCCTCCATACCAAAAGGATGTTGGAAAGGACAAAAGGTCCTTGTGAAGACATCTTTTATTGGTTAAATACGCAAATATCATGACTGAGTAGTTAAATACTCGAATATCATGAGTTAGTAGTTAGTTAAGTATCTGAGAAAAAGTTCCATAGTCTAATGTGTTTTGTCCTTTTTGAATCTGTCTATTAACATTCTGTTGATATTTCCAATGGTCTTCTGCTTTGTTACAACCAAACATTGTGGATTTAGTTCCAAGATGGACTGTTCCACAAACTCTTAGAATCTTCTTTGCTACTATTATCAGCGGTGAATTTATAGGCAAATGGTGCTCTTGGTTGAATGTTGAGTTGTTTACGTTGAGGACTAGGGATTCTACTTCTGAAGAACTATATCTCTGTCCCAAATAATTGCTCTTTCAGAAAGGATCATGGACTTGATCAGTTTTGGCCCAGGGTGGTTTCCCTTGATATTGGTTTTGATAACTACTATGTGCAATCCTTCAGGCAACACTCTTTTCCTTTCTTCTTTTTGCTTCTATTTTGCAAATAGTAAATATACTAGCCACTTGTTTCTTTGTTAAGTTGGGTGCTTTTTCTTAATTCCAGATTGCTATGATCCTCTAGATCCTATTGGAAATATTGCAGTTACCTACGACATTGTTAGGTGGACAGAAGATGGTTACCAGGTCAGGAAATTAACTCTTAGAATTAGTCCCAATATTTAGTATTTTAATTGAGGTAGATAGACTTCATCAATTTTGGGTTACGTTTTGGGATTGCGTAGGGTCCAACATTCATTTTGTTAACACGATATCAGAGTCATTACCCATGCTCGTGTTACAAGGCCTGGGTGTGCATTCGGGAGGGGAGGGGAAGGTTCACCTCATGAGCTAGCTTTTGAGGTTTAAGTCCAAGGTTCATTTTCTTAGTAGTATCATTGAGGCCAAATTTTATATATGTTGATCAGTTTATATTAGTAATTCGTTGCTCTCTAACTTGACTGTAATGCTTCAGGCAAGGATAACTATTCAAAACCACTATCAGTATAGGCACATCGAGAAACCAGGCTGGCAACTAGGTTGGGCATGGGCAGCTAGTGAGGTTATTTGGTCAATGTCTGGTGCTTTTGCCACTCAACAAGGGAATTGTTCAAACTTCAAGTCGGAAATTCCACATTGTTGCAAGAAAGATCCTATTATAGTCGACCTCGCACCAGAAGCTCCACCAGAGAAAAGATCAGATGGCTGCTGTCATGGTGGATATCTTGCTGCCTCAGCTATTAATCCTTCCAATTCTTTCGCATCCTTTGAGATGAAAGTTGGAAACTTGAGGGGCAATTATACAGCTCACAGGCCTCTAAATCTCACTCTAATGGCTCCAGGACCTGGTTATACTTGTGATGAATTTGTGGACACAGATCCAACAACATCTTCGGTTATAGAAGGACAAAGACAAGAACAAGTAATCAGTAAGTATTCTATTTGGAAACTTATACTACTAATTAATTAGTACGGAGGAAGTTGAAGAGCCATTTTATGGAACAACAACAACATACCCAGAGTAATCCCACAAGTGGGGTTTGGGGAGGGTAGTGTACGCAGCCATCCCCCTACCTTGTGAAGGTAGAAAGGTTGTTTCGGATAGACCCTCGGCTCAAGAGAAACATATCAAAATTCAATTGGTCTAGCATTGCAGAATACCCTCATTTTTTAAGTGTTCACTGTAAAGTATTAGATAGGCCACTAAATCCCTTTTCTTCTTTGTTATTGCATTCAGGGACATGGAAATCAACATGCACCTACTCAACTTTCTTGGCCAACAAATCGCCAACCTGTTGTGTTTCTCTTTCAACATTTTACAATCCTGAGGTGACACCATGCCGTTTGTGTAGCTGTGGATGTAAATTAGCTGACAAGGAGGCAAAATCATGCATTGGGTTGGTAACTAAGCAAAACAGCCTTTTAGTAGGATGAAATACATCTGAAATACTTCAATTTTGACCATTTTGCATAGATAACTGAGATTGTTGTGGTTTATATACGTGGAACAGACAAAGCTCGTCATCACCATATGAGCGCGAGCTACTTCAGTGTACTGATCATATGTGTCCACTACGGGTTCACTGGCACATCAAGAAGAATTACAGGTATCATTGGAGGGTGAAACTGACCATTTCCAACTACAACTTACGTAAAAACTATTCCAACTGGAATGTGGTAGTCCAACATCCTGGTTTTAGCCATCAGGCAACTGTCTTCAGCTTCAACAACACAATGCTCCCTACTGTTGGTGTCCCAGGTATTTGCTCTATATTTAAGTCATGCTACAGTAATTGAACTTTACCAACTGTGACGGAAAAATCAAAAATAAATTTTCACATTTAAGTAACTATACCACTACAACAGTAAGTCACAAAACTTTACCAAAGTTACATTGATGAATGATGCGCAGGTTCTGCCGTTATAGTGAGTAAAACATAATGCTAACTGACTTTAATGGACAAAGTTCAATTACTTTAACATGGCATGAAGTAATAATATAGGGGATAAATTTCAGTGATTAAACGTGACATCTACCCGACTATCCCAACTCTGATCATGAGCGATTAGACTAAAATGCCAATGTGTATGGTGATATGTGAAATCAGGATAGAAGAGATACCTCTTTTTGCGCCTTTAATTGTTAAATCAAGTTTGTTTTTCACTTGTTCTTATGTGATTAATGTTAATGCAGATGAAGTTGCACTCTTCTGGGGTTTAGACTTCTACAACGATGCATTGTTGCAAGCTGAAGAAACACAAGTAGGATCTGTGACGACAGAGATACTTTTACGTAAGGACATGAGCTCATTTACACTCAGTAATGGATGGGCATTTCCAAGAAGAGTATATTTCAATGGCGAGAACTGCGAAATGCCCCTTCCACAGATTTTCCCTATGCTTCCAAATGGTTACTCAAATGTAAAACCTTGTAGTAGCCATCTTTCTGTTCTACTATTGATATATTTGACTTACGAAACACTTAACTTCTGGTCCTAGATCAAGATTTTGCATCTTCCACCTTATGATTACCTTCAGTATCCCACCTCATGAGAATCAACTTCACTGCTCCTATTGGTATGCCGAAGGTGAGAAATCATCAATTAAATGATACAAATGAAAACGAGGCCGTGAAAACAAGGACCATTGGTTGTAATTGGCTTCTGTTCTTGTACCAATGTGTAAACAGATGGCTAACCAGCATCCTGTGGTTACATTTATTTTGTCTTCTCTCATTTGGGTACGCGGAAAATAAAACCATTTCTTGTAAAAGCCACATAAGCGTATCAGATTCACCAGAGGAACTCACAGGTACTACGAGAGCCCTCTGTCCCAACTCCAACTCCCACGCATCTAAGAAGCTTACATGGTTCGCCGGTTCCATAGAAAACTCTCATTTGTTGAAGCTGGTTCTTGAAGTTAAAGGGACAGGATACAACGTTTTCCATTTGCAAATTCTTCTGCCAAAATTTCCCAGTGTGACTTTTCCCTTCATGCACATTTCATCACTGTGCTACCTGACTAGGTTCACTAAATTTATGCAGAAACATTTTTTGTAATGTGTAAACCTGTTCAAAAAATAAAAACAGTTTTACGTGTTTAATTCAAAATGAATTAACGTTGAGTATGGAACCATATATTGCGGGAAATCTCTTGATGGATAGGTCAAATATTTTAGAATTAATATAAAAGTACAACCTAAAATTGTTTGCAAACTTTTTATTTGTAGAATTAATATTTCAAAAAAAGACTTTCAATAAGAAGCATCTAAAAAACGAAAAAAAAAAAAAAACTCTACTGTTTCTATTCCGTCATTTCTAATTCTTAAAAATAATTAAATAACTTTGGAGAAAATAAAAATTATATAATAGTAGTATAGGTATAGTGCCATTTCAAGCAATTTATCATGTCAAAAAAAAAAAAAGAAAAATGTGGCATGAATCGAAACGAATAACGTATTTTTGCTTGGTTTAATTGAATTGAGACATATATTAATCATTAAAGTACAAAATGTAGATTCTTCCAGATTTATTAAAAATGATCGACAGCAACTTGCCTAATTTCAATTGGATCTTTTGTCGGGTCGGTGAAACATATGGGCCCTTTTAATCCACATTTTTAGTTAAAGCCCATCGTACTAATTACCAATTCCATTCTCAATTTCTCAATTGAAAAAAAAAAAAGAAAAAGTAAAAATGGCTCCTCCTCACGGTGAAAAGTCAACAGAAGTCAAGGAGGAGCCCTCCGCCGTTTCCTCCGTCGATAACCGCCCTATCTCCACCATCGTCTTCATCATCGGTAAAAAAAAAAATTTGAACTTGCTCTGTTTGCTTTATACGTGTAATTGCTTCGTTAGATTATTAGTAAACGAAATCGTGTTGACTGTAAAACTTTTTATCTGTGAAATCGTCAGCTATGCAAACGGAGGCGTTACCGCTTGTAAACAAATTTCAGCTTACTGAGGACGTTGATTCCGTGTAAGCTTCCTTTGTTCTTATTTGAAATGAAGAAATCATGTACAAATTACTGCTAAAAAAAGTTAGAAATTTTGCCTTTCTCGTTTGCGTTTTCGGGTATTAGTCTCTTATCTATCAAAAGATCAAGTATCAGAGAACTAAATGCATCAAAGTTTAGTTGTTATTTTGGACATGACTTGTTCAGTTTTGAAATATAATCTACATATTTTAATAGATCACAATTTCATAGCTAAAATATTCATTAAAAATGTCGAAATATGTAAGCAAAGGTAAAAAGAATTTGTCTTTTTTCTTTTGAATTAGAATGATGAGTATTCACTTAGAGATTATTAAACTAGACATGTGAAGTAAACAACAGTAGTTGAAGAAATGAAAATAGTAGTTATTAGATAAGTTTTGAGCTGGTATATTTTTTAGATGCTAGAGCTTTGACCAGCAAGAACGTTTGTAGCTTGTCTATTGGTATGCCATATATCAATGCTGATTTACTTAATCAACTTTGTCATTTAGGTAATTAAAGTTTTAAGCTTTATAACATTTATAATTTTGGAGAAATAACTAGTGACGAGTTGTCCTGGGCAATAAGAGGGAGTCATACATAAAGAAGATTATAGCATGTGACGAAAGATTGGAATAATTTGCAAATAAAAATATCCATGAAAAGTATGTTTTCAATGTGACAACAAATGTTGCAGTGTTTACTTATTGAATCATGTGGATCTGGTATTAGGTTGCATGTTAAAAAATTTAGCAAGATTATGATGTGTTGCTATGTATTAATACTATTCAAACTGAAAATATTTTGAGGATGATTCACATGATTTAGAAAAAAGAATGATATTATTCGAAGATAAGTTTTGTAAGAGTTTTTGCCTTGTTGGATTCTTTCAAAAGATCTGGCAATTTTATTGTTATGATGGCCAGGAACCTCTAAATTTCCGTGTTTTCAATTGTAAAGTGACAATACTTGGTGGTTTGTTCTATTGTCTCTTCTTGGATTTAATATCTGATGTGCCCAATGCAGGTTCCCAAAGGGAGTCCCTTGGGTGCGGTTCTATGGTAATTACAAGGGTTTCGCCATTAATATTGTCTGTCCTGGGAAAGACCCAGCATTGGGTAGGGTGTTTTGATCTTAACAATATTTGCTTTGCTGTTTTCATCTTATGAACGTGGCTGATTATATAACAATGCATGAGCATATTGTTTCCATATTTGAGATAGCAAACTTTATCATCAGTAAGACGGTAACAATCTTTTTTTTTTTTCCTTTGAAGTGTTAGCAGGCTGTGTATTGCCTCATTTAGTGGTAGGACATAGTTTCACCAACTAGTTCTTACAACTTTCAGAAGGGGAATTTTCTTTCATGTTTGTGTGTCTTCGTATATATCTTGAATTGTTTATATGTATCAAATCTAGTTGTGTCCTAAAGTTTGTCGAACTAACTTATGAATGGTCTGACACAGGGGTCGATGGTGTGGGCACGGTTTCTATATCTCTTGTGACATATGCTTCTGTCCAAGCATTAAAGCCAGACCTCATCATAAATGCTGGCACAGCAGGTGGATTTGGGGTATGATTTGTGCTATAGATCCTGATATAATCTCCCTTTCCTCTTTCGCTGATACTTTGTCTTCCTAATAATTTGTCTCATCTCTCTTATTTGGTGCCAATAAGATTAATTGTCAAAGGAAAAGGGACAACCTTGTTGGTACTGGAAGATTTCAGGACTGATTAGTTGAAATTTTCATTTCTAATCTCCTCTATGTTGAGCAAACATAAGTTATTCTTTGGGTATGTTATTTCTTACACGTTTACTTATTTTCAGGCCAAAGGTGCTTCAATTGGAGATGTTTTTCTTTCATCAGAAGTTGCTTTCCATGACAGAAGAATACCAATCCCGGTAGTGTTCATTTTCCATCCCCGCTGCATGTCTTTTGTATTCCATTATTGTTCAAGAAACATATGGAATGTGGGAAACTGGATCAAAGTTGACACTTTTTTTTGATAAGGTAGATATAGATCTAGATCAAATTTGACTCTAGGTTGACAAACTATTTACCTTTGCCTCTATGCCCTCTAACAAGAGATCACAATTCCTGTTATTATTGTGGCTAAACTTCTACAGTTTACATCTTTTCCGGTATATTTACTGGACATGGTGCTTCTACTGTTTTAAGGAGATGGGGATTGATAACCTAGTGAAAGAAATCCCTGATTATTTACTGGAATCCTCAACTGATGATTCACCTAATTTATGATTTGATATTTTTTTGTGATGTCATGGACGACAAGCTAAAGGTCTTTGGGTTCTCTCATATATATGTGTAGGTATTTGATATATATGGAGTTGGTTCCCGGAAGGCTTTTGCTACACCCAATCTTCTGAAGGAGCTTAACCTGAAGGTAAATACTGTTCACCTGTGCAGATTAAGAACCAAATGTAATTAGCTCATGGCTCACATTCTTTGATATCTATCCTTGTGTATGGCTGGTGAATGTACTTTATTAGATTGTGGTTTTAGTTTCTTTGTCGTTAAGTTAATAGATAGTGCACCGGGCTGTCCTTTTTTAGATTGTTCTTTGTCATTCTGTCAAGTTGGATTTGGGCACGTTGTGTCATTAATGAACAGATTTAAACATACTCCACCTCAAATCCAAACTAATTTTTGTTGGTTATATGAATTCTTAACACCCATTCCTCTCCATTTTGATTCATTTATATGAAACCTTCTTTTCTTGGATTGGTGAGTGATATCTTAATGTGAAAAATGGTGCTGATGTTCTATCAGATGTGGTCTTTTACTATATCATTAAGTGTTTCCATGGTCAACGTAATGCCAATACCTGTACTCTATCTGCTATCTTCTTTCAGGATACTACACTTGAGTATTGACAATCTAGATAAGATTTACCAAATTAAGGTACGGTAATTTTTCTTGTTTGAGAATGAGAAGTAACATACACGTGGTAACTTTTCATGCAGTGATGTCCACCGGTTCACATGGCCTATAGGATATACAACAACAACATACCCAATGTATTTCCACACAGTGGGGTCTGGGGAGGGTAAAGTGTAAGCGGACCATACCACTACCTCAGGTGAAGTAGAGAGAGGTTGTTTCCGATAGACCTCCGGCTCAGGACTGATAATAGTATAACAAACACAACATAAAAGTATATAAACTAATACAGTAGGCAAAATAAACTAACTCTGCTAGATAATACAGTAAACAATACAACCACAAGATAATACTATAAACTATCTATTTTAAATCATAAACATCACTCAAACAAATTACTCCTCCCCTACTGTCACAGACGCACCCCTACCCCCTAACCCTCACCCTAATCCGCGTCCTCCACACCTTCCTATCAAGGGTCATTGTCCTCCGTAAGCTGTAACTACTCCATATCATGCCTAATCACCTCCATCCAATATTTTCTCGGCCTGCCTCTACCCCGCCTAAAACCATCCATACCCAAACTCTCACACCCCACCTATAGGATATAGTTTAGCAGTTTCTGTAATTAGGTGATTTGGATGCTCATGAATTGGAATGTGAAAATAGGAGTGCATGATTTCCTTTAAAAATATTTTCTTTCAGAAAGTGTATTAATGATCTGGATTTTACCTGATGTGGTTGAGAACCGTGTAAGACTTTTGGCTTACATGCCTTTTTGTCGACCTTGTTAATGTCCATGCGTACACTTGCTTCCATCATCATTGTTTCCCGACTAGCTTATAGTGCACATGTACTTGGAAAGACATTAGTTCTACTTGGGCGTATTCTAATAGCATTGAACTGTTTCCTGATTAAAAAGACATTTAATTTAATTTATCATGAAATTTCTCTCTTCTCATTTCAGGTTGGCAAGCTGTCTACTGGTGACTCTCTAGACATGTCTCCAGTGGATGAAGCAGCTATCGTTGCAAATGATGCAACAGTTAAAGACATGGAGGTAATGTCTAAATTTACGATGATAGCTTTTGTGAGGACTTGGAGAAACTAATCCCCCGCACATTCTGTAGTCTATTTCTGGTCATTTTGTTCCAACTATTGAGTGGATAACGCTGTAGAGGTTGGTCAAATAATGTTATTTTGGCCATTAGTATGTTCGTCTAGGATGCACTTATTTTGAGAAAATAGTATCCAAGGGTAGTAACTTAGCTCCACACACTTAGTAGATTATATAAACTCTCGTCTTACGTTCACCTTTTAACAACAACATACCCAGTGTAATCTGGGGAGGGTAAGCTGTACGAACTTTCGCAATCGAGAAATATCTACTGGCGCACGTGCTATTGGAGAACAATTAGCCAATGTAGATTTACGTTTGGGGAGGGTAAGCTGTACAGACCTTACCCCCCTACCTTTGAAGGTTCACCTTTTCAATAATACAAGTTAAATTGTTCTCTTTCAGGCATGATTGATGGTACTGCTAGGCATGGTATTTGCAAACTCTAATCTCAAGCTGAATTGTGCCTAGTGTTCAATGTAGCTTTCATTTTTTGCCCTCTAATTCAAGACTGAAATTTTACGAACCTAAGTACTGTGTTCATTTAGCCTTGCTCTCTTGTTAGGGTATGCATTCTGCTCGTTTTTCTGATCCAATGTATTTTTTGGGTTTTAGGGAGCAGCCGTAGCTTATGTGGCAGATCTGTTGAAAGTTCCTGTCATTTTTCTGAAAGCTGTGACAGACATTGTGGATGGTGATAAACCAACACCGGAAGAGTTTTTGGCAAATCTGGCAGCAGTAACCGCTGCACTTGATCAAACTGCCACCCAAGTAGTTGATTATATCAGTGGGAAATGCTTACTGGAACTGTGATCTAATCTTTTTTCATCCTGTGCATGCTTCATTCTTCCGGGAAATCTGGCGGCTGTAACTGCTGCACTTGATCAAACTGCTACCCGAGTAGTTCCGAGTAGTTGGATTACATCAGTGGGAAATGATTGCTGGAACTATGATCTAATCTTATTTCATCCCGTGCTTCTTCTGTGGGAAGACCATATGACATCGTGTCTAGGTGATTTTTAGACTTCTAGGCAGTGAGAATGTTACTTTCCTTAGAACTGCATACTATGTTTCTACATTGCACTGGCCTCACAATGTTCCAACTAGTTTCTCTTAACGTACCTACTATTCTGAAACTGTTGTAAAACTAATGAGAATTGAGTTTTAAAATTTATGGAATTTATAGTTGGGGAAGAGAGTGGTGTTCCTATACAATAGTGGTTTTAATGAAATTATCTGCAAAGCACATGAACTATGCTTCAGCCCCTGAGGTCCAAGGTTGGATCAAAAACCTCCGTTTGCTCTTTCCCATTGATAATGAGTTCGTTTAATTTTTCTAATTTTTAATATCCTGATTTTAATTTTCTTAAAAGATGATTCTCGACTTTAGTATAACAATATGAATATTAATGGCATAGTATTATGGATGACCGATTATGAGTAGGGCAAAAGTCCCAACTCATAGAAGAGCCTAGGCTGTAACATATGTAAGGGAATGGTGTCTCTTTGTTGTTGCTTAAGGTTGCAACTTCAACTTCTTACCAGAATGCTACCAAACACGTATCAAGACCAGCGTACTAAATTGAGATGGAACTTTTGGACTTGCCAAAATCGTGAACATCTTGTTCCTCAACTAATCCCATAAACTCCATAAATAACAATATTTGAGCCCCTCTACAGTTTGATGATATATCTAAAACCTTTGTTCAGCTTAATTTATCTAAACATAAACTATTTAGCAATGTGTGTTATAAATAGAAAGTTGTGCACCTTCAAAGGGGGCAAGTAGTGAGTCGAGTACATGGGGAGATTGGAGAAGATGGAAGGCAAGAAGGAAATTAACTCCGGAAACGCTACCATTCTTGCTCTGGGCAAAGCCTTCCCTCACCAGCTTGTCATGCAAGAGTTTTTGGTTGATGGCTATTTCAAAAACACCAACTGCGATGATCCAGAACTCAAGCAAAGGCTCACTCGACTCTGTAATCTTTTCATTTCTTTCATCCTTTTAACCGTAAACATCTCAACTATATTGATTAGGAATGGAAAATAGCAAATCGGGACACTGTTAACTGGTTGAATTGTTTTTACGTTACACAATTTTGGTTAATCCTCATATCAGGTCAAGTTAGGTACAATGCCAATTTTCTTAACAAGACGTTAGAGCCAGACTAATGAGTCCGTTCATGTTTCTTGTTTTATCAATATAAACCCCCACATTATATTGTCTACGCACCAGATATCCCCTTCTAGGTGTGCGGTTGGGTGGATGGGGATGTTAAATGTCGCACATTGGTTGAGAGAATGTTCTGTTGTCTTGTATCGGACAATTTTTCGTCTCATGATCTAACTTTTGAGATCAAATTGAAAGCCCAATGCCCATTTTCAATGTCTTTGCACTATATAATAGCTACGCCATGTTCATGATGACATGAACCCGTTGTAAGTTTGTAACGACGACTTAGTACTGATTTGAGACCTTTAACTTTGCAGGCAAGACAACTACGGTAAAAACGAGGTACGTGGTAATGTCAGAGGAGATCTTAAAGAAGTATCCTGAGCTAGCAGTGGAAGGCCTTCCAACAGTAAAGCAAAGATTAGACATATGCAATGCAGCAGTTACAGAAATGGCAATTGAAGCCTCAAAATCTTGCATCAACAAATGGGGAAGGCCACTTTCAGACATTACACACGTAGTCTACGTTTCCTCAAGTGAAGCTAGGCTCCCAGGAGGGGATCTATACTTAGCAAAAGGACTCGGTTTAAGCCCTGATACTAAACGTGTCACGTTGTATTTTGCTGGTTGTTCTGGAGGAGTTGCGGGCCTTCGTGTTGCTAAAGACATTGCTGAGAATAATCCAGGGAGTAGAGTCTTGTTAGCCACTTCTGAGACAACTATAATTGGGTTCAAACCACCAAGTGTTGATAGGCCATATGATTTAGTTGGAGTGGCTCTTTTTGGTGATGGTGCTGGAGCTATGATAATCGGCTCCAACCCGATTCGAGATATCGAAAGGCCTCTTTTTGAATTGCATACTGCTATTCAGCATTTCTTGCCTGACACAGAAAAGATCATTGATGGCAGGTAATGTTGGCAAATTGGCCAATCAAAACGGATTAAATCAATAAACGAATCATGACCCAACTTCCCCTCCGGCCCCCTCGCCAAAGAAAAAGGTTCTTGGCTCAAGATGCATGGGTCAAACAGCGCCAAGTTTTTAACTTTTCAGATTTACCTTTGATGACGTACTTTAATAGCCACTAAAATGTCATGGCATGTTGTAGATAACAAGCTCTATACGTTTTTCTTTAGTAACTCCCTATATTTTTCTTGAATTATTAGTTTAACTTCTTTCAAATTTCTCTCTCTCCATATTTTTGTAGAGGGGCATAACATAACCCGTTTAAACTTGGACAGATAACTAAAACAAAAAGATTGATTTTGCCACCTCTAAATTGCAGGCTTACTGAAGAGGGAATTAGCTTCAAGCTAGAAAGAGAACTACCCCAGATAATTGAAGACAACATTGAGGATTTCTGTGACAAGTTAATAAGTAATTATACTGGAATAAATGATAGAGAATACAACAAGCTATTTTGGGCAGTTCATCCAGGTGGTCCTGCTATTTTAAACAGGCTAGAAAAGAAGCTGGAATTGTCACCTGACAAATTAAGTGCAAGTAGAAGAGCTTTGGCAGATTATGGAAATGCAAGTAGCAATACAATTGTGTATGTGCTAGAATACATGTTGGAGGAGAAAAGTGACAACAACAAACAAGATTCTGATTGGGGATTGATTCTTGCATTTGGTCCTGGAATCACATTTGAGGGTATTCTTACAAAGAATCTGACCAGTTACTGACCCTTGAAATTTTTTCCATTAGTCAATGAAATAAACGATATGTTAAAAGAGTACTTCTCTTGCTCTTAAGTTTATTGTTATTATTATTGAAGTTTTTTTACTGTCTATTCTATGATCGATATAATTTGTTTAAGAGGAATGAAGTCTCTTAGAATTACTCTTCAATAACGTTATGCTAAATTTTGAATGTCATTCACGTTTATGGTTACATAATTAACTAGTAACGTCGTAAAACAAACTTTTATTGACATCAATTCAATTAAAAGCTAAAGATTATACTCCCTCCCTTTTAAAAAAAAATGACCTACTTTCATTTTTAATTCGTTTCAAAATAAATGATCTTTTTTCTTTTTTGATAATATTTTAATTTCAATTTTACACGTGACATGCTTAAAATCACAAAATTGGAGGGCATTTTGGTATATTTAACACAATTTAAATTTAGGACCACAAGAATCAAAAATCTTTACTTTCTTAAATTTCGTACCAAGTCAAATTAAATCATTTTTTTTTAAACCAAGGGAGTATTACGGTTTGACCTTCTTGTGTGTACTGTGAGGTTTTTATTACTATTCGTAAAAGTCCACAGATATATATATACGTACTCTGCTTTAGATGGTTATGTGAAAAAGGGAACATGCAACAAAACTATACACAGACAAACTTCATATTTTATTCCACACATCTCACATAATAATACAAATATTACAAACTTTATTAACCAATGAAGATGATACAATTCCTCAAAAACAAATTAAAAGACAAAAGAAGTAGGATACGTACAGACATTTAATGGATTTTGAATATTGATACAATACCGACGGACCGAGCAATATATATACTACAACAACAATAACATACTCACTGCAATCCCACGAGCAGAGTCTGGACCGAATAATATACCAGTAAAGAATAGTAATGAGAAACCAATAAGTAGGTAGCAGAGGATATTTTAAGGGCATTTGCGTCTGTTGCCGTGAGTAGTCATATTGGCATAGCAAGGGCAAGTCTGAGTGTTGCCAGAAGTGCCAGGAGGAACACAGTTGCATCTAGCACAGCAAGTTCCACATGCCCTCTTACACAATCTTGGCCTTGACGATAATCGGCACCTCGCTGAACACTTTCCCCCACAATCTGAACATGTATATTGTCGGCGTATATAAGTTAAATCTTCCTTTAAAAAAAAACAAAAACGTACAGTCTATTTGAAGAAGAGCGTAAGTTTACGCTGATTGTATAAACAATACTGTGTGCATATATACAAAACTTATTACTCCCTCCGATTCATTTTATGTGTGATCATTTTTGCTTTTTTGTCTGTTTCAAAAAGAATGTCATCTTTCCTTATTTGGTAACTATTTAAAAATTCAATTCCACTTTTACTCTTATTGATCCCACTTATAAGGCCACTTAATTAAAAATAGTGATAGCATATTTTTTAATAAAGAACAATTTGGTAAAAACTATCAAGTCTTACTTATTTTTTAAACTTCGCGCCCAATCAAATCATGACACATAAAATAAGACGGAAGGGGCAATTTTTTTTAGAGTTACCTTATACGAAAAGCTTACTAACAGTATGATAATTTAAAGTGAAACAGGACATTATAAGTGGAAAAGGGGCTTTGTAAAGAAGGTGACAAAATGTTATATGGGCATCGAGTATAATTGTAGACTGTAGTGTCATAGCACATAAAAAGTATTTCTAGCAGTATATATAATAAAATAATTTGAAGTGAAATAGGACAATCGAGAATAAATTGTATATAATTAAAGGAGGTGATAGAATATTTGTATGACATTCGAGAAATTAATATTGCAAAACAATACATATATATGTAGCATACCGATTTTCTTGTAGGAATAAGCAGCTTCAGAAATAGCATTGCTGGCCTGCAAAAATCAAATATCATGAGCTGAATTAAACTTGAAAATTATTAAAGGAAAACTAACTTTGTAGAAAGTAAAAATAGATTATTTCACATATTAAAATTAATGAAGATATAATGACACTATGATTCGAATTATAACCTCTTGACTACTCAAACGTTCTCTCTTTAGAACATAAAAATTAAGTACGTAACATGAATAGTGAACCAAATTTGCTCTTATTAAATTTTAATTTGAAGTAAAATAAGGAGTTAATAAAATTACTTACAACATGATCAGTTTGAATAGATTGAACTTGTTCGAGAAGGAGCAAGGAGAGAAATAATGAAGCAAGGAGAGCTTTAGAGATGGCCATTATTGGAAATTTGAAATAATTTTAGAAAGAAAAGATATTTGTCTACAATATGATAAGCTTTAATCTTTTAGTGTGACTTGTGAAATTTGATTTGTAAAATGGGGTATTTATAGGGGGGAAAATAGTGGAAGTGTGTGAGTTCATGTATATGAGGACAAATGGACAAATAAAATAGGAACACACAAAGCAAAAAAAGGAATATTATTACTTATAAAATCAAAAAGAATAAAGACAAATACGCGGAGGGTATCAATTATCATGCATGAGATTTTTTTGTACGTAAAGCTTAATGATACTCTCTTCGTCGTGGTTCTTTTTTACATATTCCTTAAAAATTTATCTGTCCTTTTTACATGTTCCTTAAAAACATTAATTAGGAGAAGTTTTTAGCTATTTTATCTTTGATATCTGAATAATTATAACATCGTTCCACTGCCCACAATTGAAGTGTTTGTACGTATTCTTCAAGAACAATTACTATAAAAGATATAATGAAAAATCAATTAATTTTAGCTTGAACTTCTAAAGCGACAAATAATGTCAAACAGGGGTGGCATTACTTCATTAAGAAAAAAGCGACCGTCTTAGGCCCCTAAATTTGAGGGGCTTCATTTTTTAACACTAATAAATTATATACTTTTTTTAGAACAATATTAAATATTATTTGGAGAAAAAATATACTTTTATATAAAAAAGGAAAGAGTTATTAAAAAAGTTTGATATATCTAAAATACTATGTTAAAGAAAGATTAATGCATTGATTATATGATTAACAACAACAACAACAAACCCAGTGTATTCCCACATAGTAAGGTCTGGGAGGGTAAGATGTACGCAGTCCATACCACTACCTCCGGAGAAGTAGCAAGGCTGTTTTCGATAGACCCCCGGCTCAAGATAAGATAAGTAATCACAACCGTACAAAATGCATGGAACAAGATGGCAAGACATAAAAACGCCCCTACAATGGAAAGTAAACAAAGAATAGTAGGCACTCGTAATACAGCATGCAACAAGGTAGCCTAACAAGAGTAATACACCAAACAGGTAATACCCTACCTTACCTATCCTAATAGTCACTAGCCTTCTATCCTAATATGCGTCCTCCAATCATGTCCTCAGTAAGCTGTAACTGCTCCATGTCTCGCCTAATCACCTCTCTCCAATATTTCTTTGGCCTACCCCTGCCCCTCTTGAAATCATCCAAAGCAAGTCTCTCACACCTACAAACTGGCGCATCTGTGCCCCTCCTCATCACGTGTCCGAACCATCTCAAACGGACCTCCCGCATCTTGTCCTCCACCGAAGCCACTCCAGCCCTCTCCTGAATAGTCTCATTCCGAAACCTATCCCCCCTAGTAAGACCACACATCCAACGTAACATCCGCATTTCTGTCACCTTCAATTTTTGAATATGAGAGTTCTTGACTGACCAACACTCTGCTCCATACAACATGATCAGGCGACTGCCACCCTATAAAATTTGCCTTTAAGCTTGGGCGGCACCTTCTTATCACATAACACCGCCGAGGCGAGCTTCCACTTCATCCATCCCGCCCAAATCCGGTGAGAGACATCCTCGTCAATCTCATCATTCCCCTGAATCATGGACCCGAGGTACTTGAAACTATCCCTCTTACACACCACCTGAGAATCCAACCTTACTACCACCTCGTCCTGCTCCCTCGAGCCATTAAACTTACATTCCAAATATCCGGTCTTGCTCCTACTCAACTTAAACCCTTTAGACTCAAGGGTCTGTCTCCACACCTCTAATTTATCATTCACTCCTCCCCAGGTCTCGTCAATTAAAATCACATCGTCCGCAAAAAGCATACACCAGGGCACCTCTCCTTGGATACGCCGCTCCATAACCAAGGCAAACAAAAACGGGCTAAGAGTAGATCCCTGATGTAATCCTGTCAAGACCGAAAAATGCTCTAAATCTCTTCCCGCCGTCCTCACCTGGGTCTTAGCTCCATCATACATGTCCTTAATTGCTCTGATATACATCATCGGGACCCTACTCACCTCCAAACATCTCCAAAGGACTTCCCTAGGGACTTTGTCATATGCCTTCTCCAAGTCGATAAACATCATGTGCAGGTCCTTTTCCTTTTCCTGTACTGTTCCACCAGTCTCCGCACTAGGTGAATTGCCTCTATCGTAGAGCACCCGGACAAAAATTCAAACTGGTTCTCCGAAATAGACACTAACCTCCTCAACCTCCACTCGACCACTCTCTCCTAAATTTTCATCGTGTGACTCAATAACTTAATACCCCTATAGTTTTTGCAACTCTGAATGATTATATAATTAAGTATCATATAATTTTAAAAATAGAATTTATTTAAAAAATTATTTTTTTCTAAAAAATTTAAGGTGTGTTTGATTTCGATCTTAGGCCACTAATAAGTTCGAGCCGCCCCTGATGTCAAACTACTATTTTTAGAGATTACGACAAATAATTTAAGTTGGGGGAGTAGTAGGTAAATGAGTACACTACTAAATACAAAAGGAATTTGATTAATTAGTAAAATACTTTCTCCGTTCTAAATTACCCGTCCTAAATTTTTTAATTTGATTTTTCATTTTACCTATCTTTTTTTACTAATCAAGAAGATACAAAAAAAAATTTATGTTTTACCCTTTGCATTAATTATTTTATCTTTAAATTAAAATATAAATATCATTTAATAGGGATATTATAATAAATTAGGTATTTTATTAATTATTTTTCTTAATTAATGTGTCATCTCAATTTGAAACGGATAATTTGAAACGGAAGGTGCATCTAACAGCATAATCATAGAGTTTGAAATTATTAGTACATCTTCCAAAGTGTGTATAATTGTTGTAGTAGGTGTACAAAGGGAACATATAAACTATAAAGTCTCAAATGCTTCATTTCATGTACTTAATTAAAACAAGTTGCTAATTAATTATATTATCCTTGGTCAAATTATAACTCAAGATTCTATCTAACTACCCTTGTTTATCCGTGATGACTTTTGTGTTAATATTCACGAGTTGAGTTTAATTTGCAGTGAATATACGTTTTCTTTTAATGAAAAATCCACCTATAATGTAACGGAGTCGGGATTTTTATAAATATTCAAAATATAAAAAAAATTAAATGCATGAAGAAGCCAAATTAAAGATAATAAGTTAATTCCATACCAGTTTCAACCTAAGATCAATTAAGGTACAGTGTAAAGTCCAATAAGTATTTTTGTCTGTGCGGCGCTGATCGAGGAACGAAGAATTAGTCTCACGGCTGTCAGTTGAGACTTGGGAAACCCAAAAAAAGTATTTTTATTTGTGCAGTTTTACGGAGAGCCAATTAACACTCTTTCATCAAAAAATTTACACCATGTATTATATTAAAATTTTAAAGTACATATTTAATATATGTTGAATTTCAATGACTTCTTCATATAATTATTTTTTTATTTTTCTTCATTAAAATCTTGATTCGCCTCTAATTTTTACAAGATAAATAACAAATCATTGTAGTTTCACATGAAATCTGAAGTAAATTGAGAGTATTCAAATTATCTTTATCTTATAAAGATAAAAAAATTATATTTGATAGATACTCGCCATTAATTCATTACGAGAAAAGGGCATCCATCTTAATCCTTAGAACACAACTAATAAAGCTATAATATGACAACACAAAAGTTCCATCTTATACGAAAACGCGTTTGGACCAGTGGTTGAAGTTGATCAAATTAATGCA
The DNA here is from genome assembly GCF_002878395.1 of Capsicum annuum. NCBI lineage: Eukaryota > Viridiplantae > Streptophyta > Magnoliopsida > Solanales > Solanaceae > Capsicum > Capsicum annuum. The sequence continues at coordinate 171,306,024 of NC_061118.1, forward strand.
TTGATATTTGTTCGTGTTAATTTTCTTTTTAGTTCATTTTTAAAGGATCTTTTTTTAAAAAAAAAATATTTTTCACATAGTTAGCATCACAAAATTAAAGATAATTTGATATATTATAAATACATAGGAGTATATCATAAGATGTTTAATATTCTAAACTCTTTAAGTTAAATCAAAAGTAAGCCAAATAAATTAAAAAACGGAAGGAGTATTTAGGATTTTGGGGAATTGTGCCATTATTAGTACTACATAGGAGTAAAAGATAAGAGCATTGATTTAATAATAAGTCAAAAGCAAGCATCCTGATCCTATAACAACAACTATTATAAATGTAAAGTAATAGTAGGCTAGTAGCTTTTTTTGTTGTGTAATGTGATTACTGTGAATGAGTTAGGCCAACAGCTAGCATCTTGTGTGCACTACAGCTGTTTGTATTCTGGACTATCCTTTTCCATACCACCAAAAAAAAACAAAAAAAAACAACTCCAATATTCCAATTAAACTTTAACACTTGGAAACTTCTGGACTCACAAATTACAAAAAATGATAGCAAGGCAACAAAAAGAATTAAAAGGAAAAAGGACAACGATGAGGAGGAGTATTTTGATTTTTACTTAAATAATACTACTTCTGTCACATTCATTACATCGCACATTTTAAACAATATTTGGATTATAAATAGATAGTCAAATTTGACGAGGCAACTTCTTAAAATGCACCACACTGGTAAATACTATAGCAGTAACTCTTAAATAAACTATTGATTTGAGAAAAAATAAGAGTCAACTTGAGCTGAGGGTGTAATGTTTATGTATACTCTTCTCAGATTCTTTTTGTGAGATTATGTTGAGTAATTATGTTGTTGTTGGTTAAGAATTAAAACAAGTTTCTCATCGATACAATATCTGTAAAATGATTTATTCTGTTTTTAAATGTCTTAAAACAATATAGGACCAGTTGGCTGCTATGTAACTTTGATTATCCTCCCTTTTCCTTGGCTTTTGAATTAATGGAATGACAAAGATAAAGCAAAAGTCCCTTACCTAATCAAATGACCCTGTATTGTTGGAAATATATCTGAAAATAGATTACATACTAAGGGCAGAGCCAAGGACAGACTTGGTTAAAAAGAAATTTGGTCAGGAAACAGGCAATATGCTATGGTAGGAATACCAAAGATTTAAATGCATGCGCACAAACAGTGGTGTTAATCCAAACCCCGTAACACTGTTGATAACATCCGATGCATACACCAAACTAATGTTATTTATCATAATTAAGTAATTAAATTAGGTAAAACACATGTTAATCATTAACATGAAATTTAACTTCAAACACATGACAAGCATGTATTGACTTAACGTATACACCGAATGCGTTTAAGTTTTAACCCTACTTTAGTATTGCTATTTTAGTGTCTGTATCATCCTAGAAGTCCTTTCAATTGTGGAATTTCATGAAAATTTCCGGCCCCCACCGCTGCACACCGTATTATCTGTGTGATGGAGTGAAGATCTATTATTGCAGATTTCCCTCAGTAAAAGTTCATCCAAATGAAAACCACTATGACAGAAACGAACAAATTATTTCCCTTTCTGACATGACCATCTTGAAAGGGAAAGGAGGGGGGGAGGGGTACATTCAGGGGAAGCTGTGTCAGAATCCTTTATCATTCATTGTGGTACATTAGTACATAAGTACAAAAATGAGTACGTATCCAAAAGCCATATGTTAGTGCTAACTGCTAATGAGGTAGTAAAATAGTCTATGATAAAACAGAAAATCTACTACTTATATAATTATATATAAGACAGTGCTGACTTCACATAAGGTGAATGCCTGATTTTGTCCTAGACAAAAGCTGGGACATTCTAGAGAGACTCAAGATAAGCAAAATAAAAGGGACAAACGAATGTGAAACTTCTGTCCATAACTAGCACAACCATCAGTTACACGACCCCAGAAGGAAGGCGCATTACCAGCTGTCCACCGAAAACACTGCAATGAATAAGAAATGTAAAAGGTCATCGTCAATACAGAAAATGAGGAGGAATGCCAGAGGATAAGAAAGAGATGGACATGAGAGAAGCTTATTATACCTTTTAACATAGTAGTAACAGAAGTCTGCTAAGATAAAGGTTTGAACTATTTCAGATATCAGAACCATAGAAGGCCATAGACCATGACCCAATGCTACCAGCAAATGGCCGCGACTATCCAAAACCTGTCACAAAGCAAAGAAGAAAAAATATAAGGCTGTTAGAGCTAAATAACATGCTAAAAAGATCCAAATGTGTGAATATTTGCCCAACCAATACATTCCGACATTGACTATGATCGTACATCAAACATTTTGATCAACCAATTAAAAAAAATAATTGAACATCCCTAATGAATTCCACATAACAAAGTGAATACTTAGTATCATCACAATGCAATTCCTTCCCAGGCCAACTACTGGAATTCCATACAGTACAACTTGGCTAGCTAGCAAGGAACATGAAATCAGAACATCATATCAGCTTGTTAATTTTTGTTCAAAGAAAACCACATCAGGTCAAATCATAAAATTTGGCATACACCCATGAACTACGAATGACAGTCAAATAAAGTTATCTGACCAGTTTTAAAATCCAATCACTACAAAAACTGCGAAGTTGCAAATCAAACCTGGAGAACCCAATGAGCGCAGCTTAAGAACCTAGCAACACCCAATGAAAATACATAATGAGCTGTGAATGGCTCAACTATCTGTGTACAAAACAACAAAATGGTGATGTCAAAGGCAAGCAAAGGAAGTTCACCACAGAACCAAAAAAAATGGGAGAGGGGGGTTGAGAAATCTGCATTTCATAAATGATAGCATGCAACTATACCTTAGTGTTTTGCATGACACGAAGTTGAGGTAGCACAGAAACTGCCTCCAAGTAAACACAGAAAGCCCAGAACACTCTATTGACGAAGACATGTGATGTAGATGGATGAATTAATAAAGCTAAGGCAGCACAAGGGATCACCTGCAGAAAACGGAAAAAGGAACAAATGCTTTCTTTCTTTCTTTCTTTTTGAGAAAAGGTAATGTAAAAAAAACAAATGCTTTCTTTCTTTCTTTCTTTTTGAGAAAAGGTAATGTAAAAAAAACAAATGCTTTCTTATTAAAATGAAAAGAGAAAAAAACTCTGCAGAAGGTAGCGTTACAAGGGTCATGCAAACAAAATAATAACAAAAGCAAAGATAAATAATGACACCAGCTGCTTGAAAGAATCAAAGACATTTCAGTGTTGAAATTAAGATAAAACTGAAACCACCGACTCCATTCAGAGTTCAGAGAAAATTATATGAAATTGGAAGATTCTTAATCCCGATTCCTAATGACTCATCGTCTGAAGGGTAGCTTCTATAGCTAGCCATGGCAAAATAAAAGCCTCACTTCACTAACATGCTTTCGCTAAACTGAAAAATAATCTATAAACAGAGTATTACTTCAAAATGCTTACAAGCAAATAAAGCAGAAACCAATAACAATTTGAGTGGCTTATGAGTTTAAGCTTTCAAATTTGTCTTACAAACTATATAAATAATAGTGGAAGAGAACATTAAAATGATGGTTGAAGAAAAGCTAGATACTATATCAATAATAGTGGAAGAGAACATTAAAATGATGGTTCAAGAAAAGCTAGATAGAGGAAACATAACATCAAAGTTCAAACTTTGAATCTTAAAAACCATGAAAGTTGGTAAAATAATTTTTTTTAGTAGAACACTATCAAATTATTCTAAAATAGAAAGAATACCATAAAAATGGGGAGGAGAAATTAGAAGATATGCGGGTATCAAATATCAACATTGGATAGTATTTGAGGTTTAAGTGGGTCTTCGATAAATCCTTTACTTTCATTATCAAATGGAACAGAAAATTGATAAATTAGTGAAGTGGATGATCAAAATAGATAGAAAAGAAAGAACTGCAGCTGTACAACTAATAAACATATTCCAGGTTATTTTTAACAACTGTGGTGTCTGGGCCAACTTGTGCGCACCTCAACTAATACCATGGGGTACCCAGCTACCTCCCAACAACACCAGCTACCGCTGTAGCAGATAACTCTGGGTCACCAAGGCAACAGGTACCTGGATAACTCTAGTCACCGAGGTTTGGAATAGATAAGCAGACATCACTTAGGGGTCGTTTGGTTGGGAAATTGTTATCCCGGGATAACTAATACCGGGATTAGTTATCCCGGGATTACCCAGGATAACTTAGGATAACTTATCCCACCATGTATATGGGATAAGTTATCCCATCGCTATGGTGTAAATGGTGGGATAAGTTATCCCACCATTGATTAATCCCTCCAACCAAACATGGGATAAAATGATCTTTTATTTTATCCCGGGATTACTTATCCAAGGGATTACTTATACCTCACACCAAACGACCCCTTTAGTATTATTTTTGGCTCCGCTGAAAATTGAACCTCATGATTCTCAACTACTTCATTAATCGCTAAGTCGCACCCTCGGGTGCAAAACGCGCTACTCAGGAAGGTAAGTCATAAGAATGTGTGGCCTAAACTTGGAGGTAAGTTATAACATATATATAGCGATTGTTAGACTGATTGTGTTGTATGGGGTGAAGGGTTGCCAATCAAGAATTCACACAGTTGATGAAGGTAGCAGAGATGAAAATGCTTATATGGATGTGTGGACATACCACGAGAGACGAGACTAGGAACAAAGATATACAGGTCAAGGTGGGAGTGGCCTCTAGGTTGAAAAAGATGCGGAAAATGAGGCTGAGAGGGTTCAGGCATGTGAAAAGGAGAAGCCAAAATAAGCCTGGTGGGGAGGTGCAAGAGGATAGCGGTGATAGATTCGATTAGAGGCAAAGGTATATTGACGAAGAATTTGAGAGAGGTAATTAGACAGGACACGATACATTTTCAACTTATCGAGGAGAAGCCCAAATAAGCCTAGTGGGGAGGTGCAAGAGGATAGGGGTGATAGATTCGATTAGAAGCAAAGGTATATTGACGAAGAATTTGAGAGAGGTAATTAGACAGGACACGATACATTTTCAACTTATCGAGGACATGACCCTAAATAAGAGAGCATGGAGGTCGAGAATTAGGAGACGGTTAAAAGGTAGCCAGACATTTTCTACCCAATGATAGAGAGAGAGAGAGCAGGGTCGTAGTCTGGAGCACCTATTTGTTCCTCTACCAGTATTATTATTATTATTGTGCTAGCATTATCTTATTCTTATTACTATGGTTGTTTCTTCTATTTTGGTTATCTAAACTGTTTTTATCGGCACTACTTTTCTTTTTTACATATTTCAAAATAGCGGTTTACTCTATTATTACTTTCAGTTGAGCTGAGGGTCTATCGGAAACAACCTCTCTACCCCAGGAAGGTAGGGGTAAGGTCTGCATATACCTCACCCTCCCCAAACCCCACCTATGGGATTATAGTGGGTATGTTGTTGTAGAAATAGCGGAAAATATGACACGAATTGAAAACGTGTAAAAGTTAATACCAGCACATTTTTCTGATATAAATTAGAAAGTAGGTCAAACAACCCTTAATACAACAACCTTTTTATATGTCAAAAAGTTTAAAGATGTGTTTACTTTAACTTTCATCAAATGTTATCTTTGATTACCCCAATCACACAACTAAGTACAACTCAAGAAGAACTTTGAAAAAATGTATACACAAGTTGTTTGTTACTTACCACGTAATAGATTAAAAAATTGTCTTTGTCCTCCATGTAACTTGATCTAAGCTTAAAGCGGATCATATAAATAACCCATAAGGTTGTAGCTAATGTAGCTAAATCAAGTAAGGTGTGTATATCATATTCCATGACAAAACTGCAATACAGTCTAACAGCCAAAAACATAGCAGTGAGCTCCTGGGATTTGAGTGAAAGCCCTGCAATAATATTCATCAGAGTTAATCAGAAACAAAAAACTGAGACATAGGATTGAAACAGAAATAGAAGGCCAACGTTCCTAATAAATGTTCCAGATTCCACACCAAAATCGAGAAACAGATCCCTATTGGATAAAAAATTGCACCTTCTAAGAAAGGAGGATAGATGAAAAGAAATCTCAAAACCAAATTTATCCGGATTCCATAAAAATGTTCAATTTGGCGGGTTAGCGTGAGGTTATTGATGCAGTTATGCACTCATTGAATAGGAATCCATTTTCCGAAAGATCCTGGATTTCATACTTTGGTGGGTCTCTGAGATCAGAGATCCTGAATATGACCTATGTTGAAGGAATATCGATCTGTAACTTTCAATATTTTGGACTAGTCTCTCAACTTAAATTCACTCTAAAATGGTACAACAGAAGCCGCAGCACTGCCTACACGCTAACTAGCTTCCAATGTGTTCTCTAGCATTGATTTATTAAAGGGAAGCTAAAATGATCAAATCATATAAATTTTAGTCTTTCTTTTCTTCTTTCTTCAAGAAATTGCAAAAGAAACAATTCGTACTTTTATAACTCAAGATGGAAATAGTTCTTTAAATGTTACTCCAATTTCAAATGACGACCTTTAACAAGCAGGGAAGTCGTGAAAAAATAGTTTGTTTGCTTTACTCCATCTCAAGAATGTTGTTTTCCAATTTCAAATGACGACCTTTAACTAGCAGGGAAGTCGTGAAAAAATAGTTTGTCTGCTTTACTCCATCTCAAGAATGTTGTTTACTTCCTCTTTTGTTCCAACTCAACATATTGTCACTTCCCTTGGTGAAAATTCTTTTTTACCCGCTATTAAGATAAATGTGCTTGTTCAAAAATAATATAGGATCCATTTTTGTTCCAAAAAGAATATTAAACGGGTCTGTGTGATCTTTCATAACAGAAAATCAATCCGTCAACGATTAACAAAATGTTCAGTATTAAGCTATCCCCATTCTGCCCTTCTACTTCCACCATCTCATATTTTAATTGTTTCCAACGAATGTATTTATTTAAGAAAACAAAAATCCTAAGGATGCACATAACTAGTGTAGCCCATGTTTACTATGCTAAGAGACACCATCACCAGCAAGAACTCCAAAACTGAAGCAAGTGCTCTAGCACTTCTTCACACTCACCTCACAGATCTAAAATTGATAGCCATAAGACGACATACTTCAAACTAACGTTAACAATGAAAAAAAAAACTAGCAAGTTGTGCAGCTACCTCATCTTAAACTACAACAATGATTGCACTCTTAAAGAACACAAGGCACCAAAAGGAAAAGTCAATACAGGTTTGTGGCTATCGCGTAATACTCCACCTAAGAAACTGGTGAATCTCACAATTCACTAGTCACATTCAAAATATTACAGAGTCCAACAAATCAACGCCACTCAATAAAATATAAAATAAAAATGCCTCTCTCTTAACCAAAAAGGGCCTAGTGATCAATGACGTGGGTTGAGCACCGTGAGGTCACAGGTTCAATAGGTTCAATTCCCAACCGAGACAAAGACACTAGGCGATTTCTTCCCATTTGTTCTAGCCTTGGACAGGAGCTACCTGATAACTGTACCCATTACTGGTGGGAGGTATCACATATACCGAACTAATATCAAAAAAAAGGGCATACCTTATGACCACACCAGATAAGATTCCCTCCCCCTTTCCAACACCTTCCTACTCTTCAAACCTAAAAAAAACCATAAATCCGAAATCTAATGCAATCAAACATCGCCGAATCTGCTATGAAAATTCATAACAACACAAAATTAAGTAACAATCCCTCAATATCTTCACTTCAAGTTTCGAATCCAACAAACAAAACCCTAGAATTCATCAGCCGTTGTATTGAAAGAGACAAAGCTCGCATCTTTTTGTACTAAAACGTATTATTTCTACCCTAAATGACCAATGAATAACCCTAATCAAACCAATCTGCTTAGATCTTCCAAAATCCAGGTAAAAAAATCAATATTTTCCAATTCATCAATTCAATAAACAATTAAAAAACATATTTTTAACATTAAATTACCGGCACAAGTTTTTTCCTTCATAAGCTTATAGATAAGAACGGAGATTCCAATAGAATGAACAGCTTCAGCTGCGACGAAGAGATTGTCGTGATCGTGTACGATGGCGCGTAGCAACACCAACGCCGCCATACCGGTAATGACGGCAAGAAAAGCCTTGACCTTCGGCGGTTGCCGGCGGACCCATGTCGATACGACTTGGATCGGCCTACGTGTCGTCCTCATATTGATTTGGAGTAATATACCTAAAATTCGACGATGAAATCTAAGATTGATGATAGAAATATTAGGAAGAAGGAAATTTTGGTGAAAATAAAATAAATTTAGGAATCAAGAGGATGTTGTTTGGAGTTGGACACCACTAACGGGTCGTTTGGGTAAGTGTATTATAAAACTAATGCATCCATTAGTTTAATTTGTATTAGTAATACCTTGTTTAATATATTTTTGCATTTTATGTATAACTAACATTTTATTATATATTAAGGTGTGTAATACTAATAACTCAAAATATATGATATTAGCAATGCAATGAATCCAATACATGCATTAATATAATTAAAGATACTATTATCTCATAAAAAAATTTCACATTCTTTCTAACATATATATAGAAGATATTTTTATATAAAAAAAAATTAAGAAATTATTTAATTCATATATTTAATACACCAAACCAAACACTGCATAAGAAAAACACAATCATAACTAATATAAGCATAGTTAACACAAGCATTACTAACACACCATATTTTATATTATTCTTATACACTCTACCAAACGACTTCTTAGCTCTAACTGAGGTAGGTAGGGAGAGTTTGGGTTTTTAGACGATTTTAAAATTTAATTTAATAAAAATAATTATAAGTCTCAAATAATTAAAAAAAAAGAAGATATTTTTAATGACTAACCAAAAATGTGAAAATACTACCACACAAAGTTTTAAAATATATACTTTAGATCCACCCTTATTTTGGCCTCTAAATTTTAGAAAATACACTTTAATTCGTATCAAAAAAAAATATGAGATATTTAATTAAAAAAAATAAATTATATCACAATCTTTTCAAAACAAGCTGATTTTCTCTTCTATTCCGTGATTTTTCGGGGATATTTTGGCTAACTAATAGTCTATAATTTATACTAATATATATCAAATGGCTAATCAATTATTAACAAATGATGTAGTTGAGCAATTTATGATACGCTTCATGAATTTATCTAGTTTATATATATTGTGGGATCGATTATTGACAAATGATGTAATTAATTAGAAATCATATTTATTGATAATTAACACGAGTTGATTCATGATATACTTATCCATAATTAATTAGACTAGAATCTATGTCGGAAAAGTGAAAGATTTAAGAATAATAGAAAAAAATTGAAAGTTTATGAATAACAATGGCTAAAGCGGTGAGGATCCTATCAATTATGAAGTGATTTTTCAATGAGCGTCAAAAAATTTGATTGAAATAAGGCCAGAAATTTGATCGAACATTAAAAAAAATAGAACCTTTTTAATTAAAAAACAATCATTGAAATTATATTCACAGTTTGAAACTCAATTATTTCGGGTCAACCCTCGTCAGACCACCACTAGCCAGTAAATAGATCCCCACTGTTTTTCCACCATCGCCCTCTCTTCTCTCAACCTCCACCTCCATTAGCAATCAAACAACCCGGCAACCCATCTCCTACATTAACAAAGACCCGACACCCTCCCCTCATTTTGAGTTTCGAGCAACCAACGTTACTTTTTCAAAATAATTAATTAATTTTTTCCTTCAATTTCATCGTAAACCACAACCTCCTCCATTAGAATACACCCTCAAGATGTCACATCAAAAATTAAATTTTTTATACATTATTGCACTTGAATTTTCATCTGCCTAAAAAGATAAAAATAAAATAATTCAAAAAAAAATAATATGGAGCTCAAAAGACTTGAAATCGAAAGATGATATATTTGATAACAACAAATGAAAAGTTTTTGGATTGGGGGAGAAGATAAATCTAATGAAAAGATTTAGAATTTGAGGGGGGGGGGGGAGTAAAGAGAGATACAATTAATTAAAGGTATTTTCGAAATAAATAGAGGGCAAAAAGTATTTAAGAAAATATTGAAGGGTGATAATAACTTTTTAAAAATAGACTCATAGCTCACACCTTTATATTTTTTCTTCTCAAATCCTAAAAAATAAAGCAAAAATAAAAGAGGTGCTTTCAAATTTAAGTTTTAAAAGTCTCTTTTTTCAAATCTTCTAAATTAAGTACCTACCTTGTGTTTTTTTTTGTGAGTATAACTATAGAGAAGTAAAATTAGAAATTACTTATTTTTACTTATCAGACCTTTTACATGATCTTTAAAAAATAATAGTTGACACTCCTTTTATTCAATAATATTTGTACAGTATAGTAAAAATAAATATCTAATAATATTTATTTAATTTTAAAAATTAATGTATAATTTACCTATTTTGTCCTTTCTATTTCTATTTATTACTCAATATAATTTTCAAGACATTAAATTATTATATATTGAACGAATAATATAATAAATTATCTCTATTATTTACTGATTTTTAATATGTGTGTCAAGTCAATAGCAAACAAGTATTGTTAGACGAAGAGAGTATCAAAATTTCATCATGTTCATATTGCTTGATGTTTAATTTTCCTTCTTGAAAAATAAAAATAATTAATATTAAGCATAAAATATAAAAAAATATTTTTATTGATATGTTAAAAGAGAATATCTATTTTAAAATAGTGAACAACTAAAATAAACTGAGAGTAAGCAATTGCATAGGACAACTAAAGTGGACGGAGAGTAAGCAATTGCATAGAAAATCAAACTCAAAAGATATGGACCCTTTTTGGACCAATATTAGATGCAAACTAACTTGGATGAAGTTTGGGTTGAAATTTCAAACATGTATAATTTTTTGATAATCAAAACAATCATAATAACATTTTATATTAATAATAATTAGTTTAAAAGAATTGTTACAAAAAGAAAAGATAAAATGGTCAAAAGACCCTTAAGCTTTGTCCCAAATTTCAATTACACACTTAGGGGTTGTTTGGTTTACGGTACTAAAGTTAATAATCTCGGAATTAAATAAAAATTTGAACTACTCGTTTGGTTGTAAATCTTTGGGATAACTTATCCCCGGACTAATAATTAGTCCCGTGATAAGTTATCCACCCAATTAGTGGGATAACAATCCCAAGACTATTTTTTTTTGGTATAAAATTATACAATGACTAAAATATCCTCAAAATCCATGATTTCATTTCACACATCTATTTATCTATCTATCTATCTATCTATCTATCTATCTATCTATCTCTCTTTCTCTCTCTCTATATATATACTAGTATTTTAATTATGAATTTTAATAAAAGTTAAATACTTAATAATTTTGACATAAATTTTATATTTACATTAAGAACTTATTAGTAATATATAATAATTTATCAAAATTTAAATCTAAAATTCAAAATTCTTATTCCATCATTATCTCCAATTATTCGCTTTCATTGACCCGCCTCACATAAAAATATCAACACCATTGTTAAATTACATATTTTAAATTAAATAGTTTTTTAATCACTTAAAAATTAATATGATATATACAAAATGAATTTTAATATATTATATGAGTGATATGCGTTTAAATGAAATGAAATAAACAATAAGTCCTCTTTTACTTTAACAAACTTAAGTTGGAAGTTTTTATTTCAAACTAAATAAGATGTAGTAAGATTTTTCCTAAACACATACGGCATAATTATGGAAAGGCACACACAAAAAAATTAAAGCTAAATAAGATGAAAGTTTTATTTTTAAAATACACACGATATAATCATAAAAATGAGCACACACAAAAAAATTAAACTAAATAAGATGAAAGTTTTATTTTTAAGAATAAATATTTAAAGCTTGAAAACAAATTATATAAAAAAGAGTTAAATAAGATGGAGGGTACTTTTGTAATCACTTAATTTATTCTTATAAATTATACCATGCATATTACTTTGAATACAACAAATCAAACACTCAATAAAAAATAATCCCAGCATAACTAATACCAGTATAACTTATCACATTATAACTTATTCCATCATAATTAATTCCATCATAACTTGTTTTCAAACCAAACGGCCCCTTAATCTTCACGGGAGTCCTATCACCCCCCTGAACTATTTAAAAATGAAATTATTACACCCTCAAAAAGCCACAACCACATCTATGTGGACCGGTGAAACTCACGCGCTTGACACGTGAAAATTTTATTAAATTCCTTTTTTTTTATTAAATTTTTTTAAAACCCTTCCTCCTATAACACTTTCTTTTACTATGCTTAGCGTTTTTCTTCTTTCATGGTTGCCATTATCCACAGCCCCAACACCACCCCAATCCCTTTATCCCTTCTCCCTCCACCACCCTTTAACCACTCACTTTTCACCTGCACTTCAAGCTCAACAACTACCAAGAAAACTAAGTTTAAGCAAAAATTCTCTTTGTTCCTCCAAAATCCTTCATCAAAATCTCATTTTGTGCAACCACTTTTGACCCCTCAGCAAATTAAGGACTCTAATGTGTGTAGAAATTGATAGTAATAGCATTGATTATGCTAATTTGCTTAGTGTTTCTGTTAGGTGTGGTGATGTTGAGCCATCGAAGATTGTTCATTGTTCAATTCTTAAACTTGAAGAAGAGGATGTTTATTTGAAAAATGGTTTAATTGGAGCTAATGTAAAATTGGGTTACTTGAATCTTGCTGAGAAGGTTTTTGATTCGCTTTGGAGCCCTGATGTTGTGTCGTATACTGCGATGATAGCGAGTCGGATTCGACAAGATAGATTACAGCTGGTTGGGAGAAGGTCTTCGAAGATGACGACGGGGGCTGGTAATGGTGGCGGCAGAGGTGCGGTGGAGGCCATAGTTGAAAGGATTGAAGATTTTGGAGAGGTAAAATGGGAAAAGAGTGGACTGTGGACAAAGTCAAATTTCTGATTTTCTGATGCACCGTCTGTCTGACGGATGTGGTGGAGAAACCATCATTCCTCGACACTACAATTGTCGCAGATGGTAGGAACGACAAGGGAGATGGTGGGGAAATTATTGTCATTTTTTAATATTAACAGAGAATTAGATTTTCAAAATGTCATAATTTTATATACAAATTGAAGAATCATAATTCAAGAGTAGTTAAGGAGGAATTCTGAAATTTCATGGTGAATCCGTTAGTGGCGATGGCGGCGGGATAGTGGAAAAATTTGATATATATTGGAAAAAAGAAAAAGAGAATAATAGTTAAAATTATATATTTTTATGAAAAGAAACATTAAAAATTAAATTTTATTACTTATTTTTTGTGCTCACTCTCTCAAAGAGAGTAAAACACACTTGCTTTACCACATAAGTATTCAGGGAGGTAAAAATTTTAGTTTTAAATAGTTCAGAGGGATCATAGGACTTCCCGCAAAGCATAGGTGTGTAGTTGGGATTTGGGATAAAGGTTGGAAATCTTTTGGCCATTTTCTCAAAAGAAGAAATAAGTAAGGTTCAAGTAGTATTCTACACCACACGAAGGTAAGTCTAAGATGATTCTTAGAGGAGGTCTTGGAAATAATTTCACATTTTTAGGATGAACACAAATTAATAAATAAGAAATTTCTTATTTTTCTATAAAATATCTTTTTTTTCATGGAAATTCAACTTCAAATCTTTTGTCCATCTTCAACAAAACAAGTGTATGGCAATATCTAAATATTTTTTAAAAATCTCTCCCCTTGCTAGAGGGAGAGGAATAACTCTCGCTCTTGCTCCATCAACACCTCTTACTAAATAATTTTATGATTCTTAAAGTGTGTGTGTTTGCGAAAGTTAGAATTTTGAGATGAAAATGACTAAGTATGAATCAATAAATAATTCACAAACTTTTCTGTCAATCGTACGGGAACAAGAATGTGCAAGGTTACGAACTGATTTCAAAATGTCGACAGTTTGATGAGCCGTGAAATAAACATTGATCGATCATGTTAATCGTAAAAAAGGATCAGCAAATGTGCAAATCAAAGTTTAGTCCACGGACCTTGAATCCAATTCATGAGTCGTCCATCAAGGTTCTGCGAATATGTAATTCAAAATGACGGATTGACAAAAGTCATTCACAAGAAGTATAGTTCCAACCTAAAAGTAGAAGATGACGGCTTAATTACTTCCAACTTTTAGGATGGAATTGTTATGTCCATAATTATTTTGCTAGATTTTCTTTTGATGGTTAGGCATTATTACTCTTGTTACGTACAAAGATAAATTATAATTTTCCTTTCTCTTTCAGAATGTATGAACCGCTCTTCATTGCATGAGCAAGAATCATTTATCCGTCGATCACTTAATATAAACATACTTATTTATTTTTTTTCATAATATGGATATCGATTCATTGAGTTTAACCATTTTTATCCACATCAAATATGGATTGAACTGAATATATTATTCATTTTCATCGTACTCATTTTAGATCAACTCATATCTGACTCACCCACCCATTTGCCACCCCTTTGAATCAAGACTTCTGGATCACTAAATTGATCATTTCTTTGTATGTATGTACCTATGGACAAGTAACGCCTTCTAATTTCACATGTTTCAGAATGCTCCGACAAAAAATAAAAAAAATGAAAGGTTCAAAATTTTATATAAGTAAAGAACAAAAGAACTACAAATGAATACTTCCTTCACCAAATTTATGTTGGTTTAAAAATAAATGAAAAAAACTTTTGAAATTGGTGTTCTGAAATAAGTGCAAGATATTTGTGTAACTATACATCATTTCACACAAAGCAAACATAAAATTCGTCTCAAAGCAACAGTGCACCGTCAAGAACAAGAAATAACAATTAAAGAAAGGAGTAGCAATTCTTTTACCCTTAGAATCTCTCTGAAACTTTTCATTCCAATTTTGGACCTGAACTGCATCATGAACCGTCTCTTCTCATTCCTTCACCTGAACTGCATCATGAACCATCTCAAAAGAAACATCGAACTAAATATTTCAGTATTCAGAGAATTGATAAAACACATCATATTTTCACCCATCGGTGATTTTATCACATTAAACACCAATTTTCTTTGAGTTTCCTCCAACTTTACTACCTTATTAACTATTGGATCATTTCTAAGTTTTGACTATTTCTTGACATCAATCTTTAATTTTTTTTTCAAGAATTTGATGTCATCTCTCAAGTTTTTTATTTTTAGTGCAACTTCAATCAAATGTTGCTCTTTGGACTTTATTTATTCAGAAAGTGGATGGCATTTGGTCTTCTTCACTTTCTTTACAACAAATATCTTCTTCATAAATCTGAACAAAAAAAAGAAAAGAAAGAAAGCCCGTCGAAGAATACTAAATTTGAGAGGGAGAGTTAGTTATGAGAAATATAGTCAAATTTGTGCCCCTGAACTATGAAGGAAAGAAATAATATACGCTCAAAAATATCCCTCCATTATTTTTGACTCAAAAATACTCTATTTTTTTTATTCAAAAATATCCTTCACTTTAATAGAGCTACCAAACACACCACTTGAAAAAAGATTGTCACATGTCCAACCCATGTCAGTATCTCATTTACGTAAAAGTGCCAAAACTACCCTTGAACTATTCAAAATAAAATAAAAAAATATCTCCATTTTTTTTTTAGATCAAAAATACCCTCTCTGTTTATTTTTTGACTCACAAATACTCTTACTTTAATGTAGTTCTACCCAACACACAATGTGAAAAAAATTACCACATGATCGGGCCACAACAGCATCCCATTTAATACCCAACCGACCCACCTAACCATAACATCACATTTAATACTTATACGCGATCCGTCTTCAAAAAATCTGACACATCTTCACTTAGACTCTCCCATATTCTTTTGACATGATAAAGACCGATCAAATTTTAACCTAAGTACAAAGGGTTTTCTTTTCTCTCAAAATTCCTAATCTGGTCAATTTTTGGGGGGAAAGTTCAAATGAAATGTAGGGTAGATCTATCTTTATACTTTACTTATGAAGACGGGTTGAATGTTTTCAAGATAGATCAAGTACGGTTATTAAATGAGTTGTTGAGTGATTCGGCTGGGTATTAAATGGGATGTGTCGTGGACCGGCTATGTGACAACTTTTTTTCGTGCAATATGCTTGGTGGCATTCCATAAAGTGAGGAGTATTTTTGAGCCAAAATATAAATGAAGGCTATTTTTGCTTCATTTTGGATAGTTCAGGGATAATTTTAATCCTTTTACGTAAATAAAATGCTGACGTGGATTGATCATATGATAACTTTTTTTACATGGTGTGCTTGAAGGCACTTTATTAAGTTGAGAGATATTTTTGAGCCAAAAAATAAACGGAGGGTATTTTTGTGCCAGAAAATAAGTGAAGGATAATTTTTGCTTTATTTTAGATAGTTCGAGATAGATTCAATTTGGTAAGGTGGATAACTACTATGACACAACTATTTTTCTATTATATAGAAGAGATGGTTTCGACCACCTCTCATTAATTACCAAAAAAAATCCTCCACTCCCACTTAATTACATACCATGCCTCAAATATAATAATTTCATTGTTTCATCTTAATGGTTTAAATATTTAATATATTCTATTAATCTATATTAATTAACTATAACTACATATTGGAAGTAAATTTTATTTATTTATTTATTTAATTGACTATCATGTTCAAAATTAATTTGTTACCACGAATCGCAATAATTAATAATTTAAAATATTTAAAAGACATATAGAAATTTTACTGACTCTCATTATTTTAGTAATGCCACATAAATTGAGATAAAAGAAAAAGTACTGCAAATCATAATAATTAACAACTTAAAATATTTAAAAGATATATAAAAATTTTAGTTGATTCTCAAAATTGTATCGAAACCACATAAATTGGGACACAAGGAGTAAATATATTATTTGATAATTACGTAAAAATTATTATAAATCATAATAATTAACAAGTTAAAATACTTTTTTAAAAATAGATAAAAGTTTTATTCAACTCTCAAAATTTTATCGGTGCACCATAAATCATGACAAAATAAAAAGTTATATTAATTAATTACAAATAAATATTTATAGTAAATCAATTTTATTATTTTAATTAACTTTTATATAGAAAATTAATCTTTTTATTTATTTTAGTAAATTTAAATTTTAAAATTATTTTTTTCTTATATAGAAATACTAATATTTAAAATTAACTTTAAATTTTTAAAGTACAAAATTAATAAATTTAATTTAATAAAAAAATTTCTAATGAATATTTTCTTAGAATTTGTATTGGGTCAATATGTATCAAGTTAAAAAGAAATAAACAAAAATATTTAGTAAAATTTTGTTATTGTGAAAGATAAATATATCCAATAATGTTTAATAATATCATATTTTGCATATGCAAATATAACATCCCGTATTTAATAAATATACTATTTCGGTGAATTATCGATGATTACTATTGGATATGATAAAATTATATTAATTTTTATAGTAATAACATAATCAATCGCTCTTAATTAATTATTATGAGTCATCTAGGTATTAAGAAAATAAATAATATTTAATGAAAAATAAAATAGACATAAAATGCGGAATTAACTCTTAATGTTTTAAATTAAATTTTTGTCTTTCGAATGATGATCTTACTATATCACTCCTTATTATAAGTTATTTATATATTATAAAACTAAGAATAACAAAATGATATGTCAACATAAAATATTTGATTGACTATCAAAATTATATTAGTGCCGCATAAATTGGGAAGGGACAGAAGAAGATATAAAGCAACATATATGATTTGAAAATAAAATAAAAAGTACTGTAAATAACAATAATTAATAAAAAAAAAAAATTGACTGATTTCTGCTGCTTCAATCATGATTTTAATGTATCACCCGCAATTAATTATTATAAGTCACTTGTGTATTAAAAAATTAATAATATTGAATCCATGATATTTTAAAAAAAAAAAACTACTACATATACTCAAAGGGCAAAAGAGTAAAAACACACAAGAGATAAGTGTAGATAAATCAAGAAGCACCAAATGGATTATTAACATTTGTAACATTCAACACATTTCTAAATGTTTTCAAATTTTTCTTGAATCAACACATACACATAATAAAAATAATAAACAATAAATAATAATAATTACATTTTACTATGTCATATCTAATTAATTATTATGGTCATTTAAGTATTATGCAACATAAGTTGAAATAGAAAAAATATTATAAATCATAATGATAAAAAATTTAAATTATTTAAAAAATATAATTGGCTATCGTCGACACAAAACTCTGGACAAGGAGAGTAGCATATATTATTCAAAAATTACATAAAAAGTATT